>NC_048422.1:2716439-2744714 GCF_013103735.1 Etheostoma cragini
TTTGGAAAATGGCTGCAATGAAACAAAGAGTGAAAAATTTAAAGGGGTCTGAATACTTTCCGTACCCACTGTACATTTGTATCTATAGGCAGTCTTCACTCTGGAATCTGAGAAAGAAGACTGAGCAGTCAAACAGACAAACGCTAACAATGATCAAACCAATCAGTTCCTGAACAGAAACTGAGAATACAGAACCGCTGTGATTTACAGTGTCTTTTTATTCACTTTGTATTTAAATGTACATCTCTATGTATCACTTGAATCACTTGCTGTGTAAACTTTGTTTTTAATGCACAGAATGTATTTAGAGCTGCTTCAAGTATTTTAAGTAAGATTCACATCTTTTCAGTCCCTCTGTATGCGGGCCATTAAAAAGACTGACCATTTTAATATTTATCCCTCAAAGTCCAAGTCAGTTAAGACAAGTCCAAGTAAAGAGGCAAGTCTTGTTAAAGCAGGTTCAAGACATGTCCTAAGTTAATTGAGTCTTAAATCTGGCCAGTCAAAGCCAGTCTACATTCAAGTCACAAGTCATTTCTCCGGCTCTTTCTCACTGTTTAAGTGGCATTTGAGGACTATATTTCAACATATAGCACACTCTGCAGGATTTCTTGGACATACAGTATTTCTTGGCAGTTAAAAAGGAAAACTTTCTACACACATTACACAATATTGGGTAATGTATAGAAATCCTCAGGTCCTCTTACTTTATATATTTATGCATTGTGTTTGTCTATTTCAGTATTTAAAATGATGATGATAATGTTTGGTAATTTCGGACTAACATTTGAGTTTGTGTGTGTGCCGTGGACTCACTTGGCCAGCTGCTTCTCGGCGTCAGCACAGAGCTCCAGCAGCCCCATGAGCACCGCTGAGACGTCCATGTACGGCTCCCACACGGTGAAGCCTCGGCCAATCAGATCGATGGCGGTGCGGTGGATGGTGCTGTGGGGAGGCAGCTTGGGGCTGGGGGGCTGCAGCAGCAAGAAGGTCAGCGCCTTACCTTCAAACGGTAGAAACAGTGCACTGCAAATTATTTGGTTCGATCTTCGGTAAGTGGTAGATCCTTTATCTTGTTTTAAGAGTAAATTTCCTATTTTAAGTGTTCAACTTTACACTATAATTCTGTCCATCTTGCAGCATGGACAGAATTTTACTAGTTTTGAGTACCTTTTCCCTCAGATTTAGTGTTTTATCTTCTTTTTAGACACGCCTTTGTTGTAGTGTAGAATCAGTGTAAAATAAAATAGAGTCGGTGTTGGAGGCTGAGCCGCCAACAATGCTACGGCACATTTTATGTGACTTAATCATTTCATTTCACAATTTCTTTCTCTACTTAAGTTGCAAGAGGGAATTATATCAGGACCAAAAGACAATTAACATGTGATAAAGATGGATAAAATCAAATTTCAGACACCGCAACTGTATCAGCCACCATCATGCCTCAAATTGTCCATTTTTATGATGGTTTCTGAAATAGGACATCAAATCTGCAGTCATGTGTTCATTGGACAGTACACATTGAACACTAACATAAATGTAAATGCACCAGGGGGTTCGCCAATATTGCTGGAACATGACATTTATATGAAGAAACTCATGACTTCTTATAAGCAAAAAATACAAATTCTAACATTTCAAATGAGGTTCTGGTAATTCAACTTAGGCAGGCAGGCAGGCGCACGCACGCCCACACGCACACACACACACACACACACACACACACACAGAAAGAGAGAGAGAAAGGATAAAGACAGCGCACATATGGAGGTCACTTCATAGCTGACCTGACATTTGAGCCAGTCTCTGTGGGGACAGACTGACCATTAACGCTCCTGAAAATACACCCCCCGCCCCACACACACACACACACACACACACACACACACACACACACACACACGTTCCTGAGCTTTTAGCGTTTTTTTTTACAAAGTGCTTCAAAAAGTCAGAGGAAAATCAACTTTTGGAAATGTTAACAGAAAATCACATGTATTTACATTCAGTTATCGTACATGAACTGGTCTTCATTTTATGTATTCAAAGTCAGTGATGTACATGCAGAATATTCTGGACAAGCTGTGTTGTATCGTTGTAGCACGGAGACACTACATCAGCATTAGAAATGCTTTTTTCTTCTTTTACTGCTTCAGTTTTGTTGTCTTTTTACTTGAAATTTAAATGCAAAAAAAGTCGTAATATGAAGGAACATATAATATATAACAGATCATTTACTTGATCATTAAGTATTTATAATCCTGTGGTGGCTCTTAAGGTCCTCCAGTCTCCAGACACACAGAGCTAATGTCATCATCTGGATCTCCTGGCATTTAATCATCAACCCGCCTTAAATGGCAAACCCTCCTTCCTTATTGGTTTATATGTACACAGACACAGCATATGGATGGGGCTATGAAAGATATAGCTAGAGGCTAACCATGTTAGCATTGCTGGGTACGACTATTACAATATATACCGGCAACTACAGACACAGCGCTAACTGTGTTAGCATCATTGTGCTACGTTGTTATGGGTGACATAGATGGACATTGCTGCGCTAACATTGTTAGCAGCTATGTTGTATCGGTTTGTAAAGACACAGAGTCAAACATGCAGGATGGGTGTGTTGTTAGCATGTTGTGACTGAATCAGTGATAGGTTGGTGAACTCTGACCCCTAGCTGGCAATCTACATAATGAGCAAGCACCAGTAAGCCAAATCTATCAAGTTTTTGTTACACACATCAATATACATTCAAACAGTGGACTAAAAATATCTGCACATACATTTTGACCTCCAGTTAGTTACTGGTATTAGTACAAATCATTAAGAAATCTATAAAACTTTGAGTAATACCATTCCTTTTGTGCTTTTTCCACCTAACTCTCTGGAAACATGCACCAGTTTGATTCCATTTAGTATCAAATAGCTTGGGAGTTTCCCATCTTCTATTTTCACTATTACAACACTGACTCTTATTAGCACCTGTTTACCGGTTCCACTTATTCATTAGTCATTCTCTAATTCAGAGCTGTTCATACTGTTCATATTATAATATAATACCAGCAATTCCAAATGGAAGGCTGGGGGTTCGATCCCTGACCCTGCAGTCCCATGTTGTTGTCCATGGGCAAGACACTGAACCCTGAGTTTCCCCCGAAGCTCCATCGGAGTGTAAATGTGTGTGAGTGTTTATCTGATATGCAGGTGGCACCTTGTACAGCAGCCTCGGCCACAGTGTATGAACAGTGTATGAATGGTTGTGAAAGGATCCATTTACTTTGTTAAAGTGCTTTGAGTAGTCGTTAAGACTAGAAAAGCGCTTTATAAGAACTTGACATTTACGTTGGTGGCTAAAACCGAGCTAGTTATCTGGCTTATAACGTAACATTTTATGTAAGCCTTGCTACCAAGCTACAGTAAATCTTACAGTTGCTTTATTGTTTCGAAGCCATAACATTACTAGGGCAAGTTGTTATCTTTAGCTTTATTACAATTACTGAGCAAGCTTTAAGTCAATTGCTGGTGTGTATCACAAGATTTCCCAAGCAAATTTCCCCATGGGGGCAAAAAGTCTATATCACATCTCTTAAAATATGTTAGTTGTAGGCTTACATGTAACCAGAGGTGGGTAGTAACGAGTTACATTTACTCTGGTTCGCTGGATTCCCAAAGCTTTGGAAATGGCTTTATAACCCTTTCCAGACTGATAGATCTCAATTACTTTCTTTCTCAATTGTTCCTGAATTTCTTTGGGTCTCGGCATGATGTGTAGCTTTTAAGGATCTTCTGGTGGACCTTACTGTGTCAAGCAGCTCCTATTTAAGTGATGCCTTGATTGTGAACAGGTGTGGCAATAATCAGGCCTGGGTGTGGCTAGAGAAATTGAAGTCAGGTTTGGATAACCACAGTTATAGTATGTTTTAACAAGGGGGGCAATCACTTTTTCCCACAGGGCCATGATGGTTTGGATTTTTTTTCACCTTTAATAATAAACACCTTCATTTACAAATTGCATTTTGTGTTTACTTGTGTTTTCCTTGACTGTTGTTTAAATTGGTTTGATGTTCCGAAACACTTAAGTGTGACAAACATGCAAAGGAACAGGAAATGAGGAAGGGGGCAAACACTTTTTCACACCACTGTATACTGTGAATGGGGATATATTAAAACACAAAGACTCACATCTCAGTGGGAACCAAGGGCCTTCAGGCTGAGAGCCTCGGACAGGATAAGGAAGTTAGAAAATACTGAAACGCGTTGTTTTGGTACTTTTTTCAATTTGCTGAAAATAAGAAAAATAGAGAACACCAGCCTTCTTCTTTGAAAAATGAAAACAAAATGTTACCAGGATCTTTCTTTAATATAAAAAGAAAAAAGAATTGCCTAAATGTGCAATATCTATGTAGTATAAAATATGATAAATGCCATTTGCAAACTTCTGCCTTTCTATAGTGATAGAAAATCAATTTAACATTAGTTTCAAATAAATTGATAATCAATAAATAAAGTGTGTAGGTGACTGTGTGGGAGGATGGGATGGGATGGCATTATAATTTGGGGGTCATAGGGCAAGAGGTCATCAGTCAAATTTCAAACCCTGACATTGTTAATGTGTGTGTATGTGCTCTTCACACAGTCAACCTCATCACAGAACAGGCATCAGTGGTTATGAGGTCAAAGTTCAACACTGTGAGCAGTGCCAGTGTTTGTGTGTGTATGTGTATAATGAACCTGACGCCCACATAGAACATAGAAGCCTCTTAAAATAGTTTTTGTCCTGGACTGTTAAAGATGGCTGTTAACAACCAGTGATCTAGTCAGTGAGCCGGAAGTGAGATACGTAAAGGACACTGATCCATTTCTTAAAGGGGACATCTTTGTTTAAAGGCAGACTCAGGCTCAAATTAGCCAATAGCTATTGACAAAGCATCAGCTGGCTATAAGGAGCTGTTAGTTAGAGCAGTAAACATGCCACATCAACACAGAGAGGGTGATTAGACCAGGAGGAGAAGGAAGAGGGTGAGGAAGGAAAGAAAGAAGAAAGGAAGTAGGGAGGAATAAAGGAGGGAGGGAGTAGGGAGTGTGAAATAGTGACAGATTGGTGAGGTCTAAAGTTTACCAGGCCGTGTCGACCACTAACAGGCTTTCTAGTTTCTTTCCTACACCCCCCAACCCCTTCCTCTGTTTAAGCATAAATGAGAGGTGAAGGTAAATCAATGGGGACTTGGTTAGTGGATGAGAGCCGGATCGGACTCGATGCAGGGTAAGGGAGAGAGAAAGAAATAAAAAATAAAAATAAAATAAAGACACTAAAAGAGAAAGATTAAGATGGAGGTGGTTATCTATAAATGGATATCTATACAACGACTGCATTCATAAAGAATGCCTGTGTAAAACCCCACCAGTAGCTGGCAGCTAGCAAACTGGCTTGCTTTAGCAGACTATAGCACTATTTACCATTAGCATAATCCTAGCTAACTAGCATGTAAGCAGTTCACCAGCTGCAGCAGTTCACCAACTAGCACTGCAAAAAGTCTCTACTGTACATCTAGCCTCAAGCACCTTCACCTATTTTGGGAGTATGCGTACATGTCTTTCACGGTGCCAATTTCAGGTGTGACGAGGCACTTAACCCTCAAATCTTGCTAGCCAAAGTTAAGTCCAAAACGCAGCTTTACTGAAATGATTAAGAAGTAATTAATCATTAAGAAGTATCCAAATAATCTATGGTCAGTCCAAAATTAAGCTACTGTAACCATTACTATGTTTAATCATTTGCTAATCATTAGTAACTTTGCAAAATATTTGATTGCCAGGATTTAGCTAACTACCTAAAATACTGAAATGTTGCTAACGGTATACTAACCATAAAAAGCTGCAGATCAGTACCATGGACAAACACTTCAATAAAACCCAAAACCATCACAACAAATATTTGCTAACCAACAGTGATAAAATGAGAAATCTGAAAAGTCTTGGGAAAAAAAATGATTTGCACATTTCCCTACTTAGATGACAAACATATTAACCACCGCTAAGCTTATATGGCTAAATGGTTACTTTGAGCTGCTTGGTTACTTTGAGTTAAGTGTGAAATGTGTAAAATGTTCTAGATAAATAGGATAAACAGGTATGGATTTAATTTTACAACTGAAATACATATTTTTTTATTAGAGGGATAGTACCAAAAAAGGTACTGTTGGGTACAGAAACTGAATTTCAGGTACTGATATCAGAAAAAAATGGTACCCGACCCTAGCAAAAGTGTGCAAATTCTAGATGAATTTCTTGAAAATAAATCCAAATCAAAATGCAAATGAATGTGTTGCCATGCACTAATGTTGCCCTAATATAAGAAGCAGAGGAAGATTATCACTTGGTGGTGCTAATTCTCCAGAGAGTAGGGTGCAATGAGATGGTGTAATTAAAAGAGCGCTCGGCATTCCTCAAAACAGGGTTTAGGTTCCATCCCCTGCTTGTCCCTGTTCTATTTTCAACAGTATAAAATAAAACTAAATTTCCAATCTAGTCTAAAGAATTTTTTAAAATGCCACGAGTCACGGTGAATAGGCCTCAGAGGGCACTCAAGGTATTTTGACATTTACTGCAAGCATTATTGTCCAGAGATGATACACAGATGTACAGTTTCTCTCTTTTATCCTGTCCAATCACATTCTCCCTTTCCTCAGTCTTCATCTGTCCTTCTGTCCTTGCTTCCTTCCTTCCTTAAGCTCAATCTCCCCCTCAATCTTCCCTACATTTCCCCCTTCGCCATATGAAAACATCAATCTATACTTCGCTGTGTAGACTACTGTACCTTCCCTCTCTTCGGGTGGACAGCTCTCATTCATCACACACAACGCTGTATGCCAACAACAACAATCCATCTTTCAATTTTATAACAGAGCGAGAAGAGGGGGAGATGGAGAGTGGAATGAGCGGGAAAACAACTGACTGAATGAGAGCTGGGAGAAGAGTAAAAAGAAGAGAAGGCTACAACAGAGGAAGAGTCAGGAAAAAGCAGCAAATGTCCTCAAATGTCAGCAGACAGTCTACAATTGTCTGCTCCAGCTTTATATTAAGTAATAACACATTTTAGGATTCAGTTACTCTGTGGGGGGAGTTTAAGGAGCAGGTTGCTCTGTGGAGTGTTTAGATGGACCGCAACAATGCAAGCCCAGCCAAATAAAAATGTGTCAAAGTTATATTATGTTAACCATATTAGCGTGATGTGCATCATGGCTGCTAATTAGCGATATCTTATAAAATACAGTAGTTACAAGGCAAATTGTGAGAGTCCAGGTCTTTATGCAGGTCACTGTCCAGGAGAACAACCTAGACGATTACCTGACAGTGTAGCGTCACGCCTCATGAATCCCTCGTCCATCTTTAAGACCGTCACATCGCCTGGACCACCTCACATTTTAGACCCAGACAGCTATGCTCAAGCATGACTTCCTTGCATCTAATGTCATGTCCAAACATTACCTCGTGTATTTCAGCCGCTGTACAACTCTTTTATGACAGCTGTGAAAACATAATGGTAATTGATTCACCTAGGTATGGGCTTTGAGCTTTGAAATCTTAATTTCGTTTTGCTCTTGAGTGACATTTTTGTGAATCAAAGTGGTCCATTAATGGAGCAGAACATGTAGCCTTATATGAAAATGAGTACATTTTAACTGGGTAAAGCTTTAGTTCTAGCTTAACTACTTAATGCTGAGACAACATTAAACACTAATGATGTTGAGATGTTTAGTCTATTCTGTTAAGTAAAAAAACGTATCATAAACGATCAAAAAGTCGGATGGGCAAGTGAAAGGTTTTGAGTGGGTGGAGCTCTACCCCAGGGATCAATAAGTTGTCATCTGATGACATGTGTGTGTGTGTGTGTGTGTGTCCACACAGGTGAGATGACCACTGTGTACAGGGCCAACACCACAGTCTATCAGTGAGAGTACAGGCTCTGTCACTGGGCGGATGGCCCCTAAGGCAGCCAATCAGAGCTCAGGGGCAGCAGGATGGAAGAGCAGCTCTGCTTAGTGCAGGTTTGATGCCCACCAAGGTCCAACGCTGCAGGCACAGCTTGGTACAGGCTGGGCCCAGTGAGTGTGTGTGCGTGTGTGTGTGTGTGTGCATGTGTGTGTGTGTGCATGTATGTGTAAGTCAGTGCCAAGCTCCTTAAAGGTGTCAAGCTTGGAGGGTGAAAATCAATCCCATCTCTCTCCTTGCCTCTAATCCAACACCAAAGTTTCTACGTTGTCAGGTGAGTAGTTCTGAGTTTAGAAAAAAAAAACATGATTTTGGACCAAAACAGGAACTACTGAAGATTTCAGTATCTGTCTGAATGTAAGAGATGTGTTCAAAGTAGTCCTGTAGCAGTCCTGTGAAGCCACACATATATGCACGTGTACCTAATATGATATCTGGTCGCAAACCCCAAGACTAGACAAGCAATCAATGGTAAGAAACCAAATCAAGAAGGTTTCTCTGTCCGGCAATAATGGAGATGCAGAATACAGCCCAACAGTGCAAGTAAGACATTAAACAGATGAAACAAATTATAGGAAAAAAAGGATTACAAAGAAAAAAAAAAATCAATAACAGTATCGGCGCCACTTCTGCCACTGTTTTCTGTCCCACACCCGCTGACTTCACTTGCAAACAGCAAAATGTCTCCTTTTATTGACACAAAAGCTGGAACATCCCTGTTTGCAAAATGCAATCGAAATGCAAGAAGAGCATTGTAGATTGATTTTTTTTATGATGTCTGCAATATATAAGAAAAGAGATGTTTAAATGACAGGAAAACATATTGGCCAATCTCATGCACTCAAATAACAATCATGATGGGGGACTAGATGATTTTGGTCTCTACACCTAACAGGGTAGGAAGATTTTGAGCTAAGTTAGCATTAGCTTCTGCTTTTAACTTTGGAGCGCCTGACTCCTGGAACAAATTACAACACCGCCTTAAAACCTGCAAACTTCTACTTGTAATTGCTTTACATAATTGTACTTTCCTTTGCACCCTTATTATCCTAATATATTTATCAAATCATGTTTAAAATTCAGAAAGTTTCAGCGTCTTTCTATCTTTCTACGTTGCAAGATTATGACAAACCGATTGAGATCATGAAACAGAATAAAAGTTTAGGTCTACCCTACTTTGCTGCTTTGAGTCCCTCCAAAAAGAGCATGTCACTTCCTGAAAATGGTCTAAATGGAATTGTAGTCTTTTTTTCTTTTTTAAAGGCAAGAAACTACTACTAACAACAACATAATATGACTTCAGGGACAAACACTAAATGATAAAAGTGGTAGAAAACAAATATAGTTCTTTATATAATATCGGGAAGCGTTGAACATGGCAAAAATTTAAGTTAAACAAATGAATGAGTATTTTATAATTGTATGGCTTATATATGTATATATGTCATCGTGCATTGTAGCAAAATGGTAGAATCAAGCACATATACCAAAAAAAGCTCAAAAAAGTAGAACCAGTTTTTTTTAAAGTGCATTCTTTGTATATACATTATATATATTTATGTGACAAAAAAGACCTTGATCTATAATTTAAGCCATTCAATATTTGATGGATTATGAAGAAGATATGAGGAAGTAATTCATGGGGACAGACATTTTGCTGCCTAACATGAATGATCCAAATATAGCAACGAGTGTGTTGTCTCTGTACATACATGTGTGCCTGGCCAGTGAGTAGTTGGATGACCCTCCACTTGTCAATCCGAAGCCTTCGGGCGCCTGTCCGCCGGCTCGGGCCCGTGCTGACCCCTTTGGAGGTTCAATCTCAGCGCCAAACTCCGCCCCGATGACCCCCAGCAGCACGATGGCGGTGGCTTGTTTACGGCGCTCCTCATACGAGTTGGAGATTTTCTTGGCGTTTGGTGGAAGGTTGGACAGACATCCTGGTAGAGAGACACAGAGAGAGAGAATAAGTCTCTTGTGGTGGCTAATGTTGATTTAGCAGTGTTTACCTTAAGACAGGAAGTTCCACACTGGAATGAAGACTGTGAGAGGTGATAAAAGCTCTGGAAAAAGCTATTATTTAAGTAAAAAGTAACTTTAAAGCTTAATGATCAAGCATCCCTGTGTATTGCATAGTTGAAATAATCTGCTTTAAGTTGCATAAAAGTACATTTTAGTCGACAAAATCATCCTAACACAAGATTACATTTACCAAGGTCAAGAAACAATTGTCTTGCTCAAAATCAGAAATGTTGAGACCCCCTTTATGCTTCGTCAGCACCCCAGAGCCCCTGCAGATCCTAAACAACACACACACAGACTGTGCTGTTTGGCCCCTGCTGATGCACCCAACCAAACAAGAACCAACTCACATATACATATCAACATAAGTCCTAACATTGTAATTTGCATCATATCCCAAATGTGCCTCCCGCAAATATGAAAAACCATGAACGTAAAACAATAAAACTGCCAACGGCTACTCGTAATGTGTTTGAAATGAAAAGGATACATTAAAATGTAAAGCTGCAGGACCTACAACACAAGTCTGAACTATAAATGCTGCTTTCAACACACTTTACTGATATTGGTGACTTACTAAAGGTAAATAAGTTAAGAATATTTGCAGTTTATAGTAAAATGTCTAAATATACTGCTCATCTGCTTATTTCTTTCTGTCTTCCATCCTACTTTAAGGGATGATTTAGCTGAATAGAGAGAGCATGGGGGACCACAGTTCTCATTTCTTTCTTTTCTTCCTTTTCATGGTGAAAGGTGGTTCAAAAAACAGCAGGCCTGTGAGTCTCCAGTGGGCCGATAACAACTGAAGAGGCACACTTCTATTGTCCTGGTATTAACCATTATACACACACACGCACACACACGCACACAAAGGTTTCCAGTTGCACGTGTCCAAAAGCCTTCCAGAGGTGTGTTTGCACTGTGACTAAAGGCTTTCAGCGGGACAATGAGACTTGTGCCTGTGCCTGTGTGTGTGTGTGTGTGTGTGTGTCTGTGTGTGCGTGTGTGTGTGTGTGTGGGCGTGTCCAACCATTGTGTTCACCAAGACGACCCCAAAATAACCTTTTTTGTGTCTGTGCGTGTGCGGCGGGGTATACACAGTGGGAAACCGATGCAGCTCTGAGAGGAATACGTGCATTTGAGTGTGTGTGTGTGTGTGTGTGTGTGTGTGTGTGTGTGTGTGTGTGTGTGTGTGTGTGTATCACAGTGGGAGATGAGAGCTTCTAACACCCCTTGGATCAAAGGCCCAATAAGGACTACACAGAATCTGTGTGTGTATGAAACAATCAAAACACACACACACACACACATACACACACACACACACCACCCCAAGGCCCCAGATTTCTTTCTCTTATTTTGTCTCTGTGGATGAGCGAGCACAGCATATGGATTTGAATTGCAGGGGAACAAGCACCCGCTCGCACATACACACCCACACAGTCATTGACGGGTAAGTGGTTAGTGAGCACACTGGGTGTGATGAATGGGGAGAGGGAGAGGGAGAGAGAGAGAGAGAGAGAGAGAGAGAGAGAGAGAGAGAGAGAGAGAGAGAGAAAGTACCGAAGTTATGATCGTTAACAAAAACGAACAAAATAAAAAAAACTGTGTGGGGAAAAAACATTGTTGGAAACTGAATAAAATAAAAACGAGGCATTACAATAAAACAAACTGTAATGTCTGTTTGCAAAACTAAGTAAACTAAAATACTCGAGTAAATGTCCTTAGTTTTCTTCTTTGTCTTTCATAGAGCGTATAACGTTGTAGTTGACATTTCCGACCATAGACCTGTTTTATACAGTCTACGCCGTAGACATATATAGTTTCTAAATGGAAACCCAGAAATTCCGACATTCCGTGTCAAATTGAACATCACATACTCCGTTAGCCTTGCCTGGCATCACGGCGGTACCAAAAGTCGGAAGAGTGCTTCCACTGGCGACCCGGTAGCTGCTCAAATATCAAATGCATGGGCGCCCATGGGTGTGCTGGTCTTTCAAGGAGGCGTGTTCAAGTGAATTCTTAGCGTATTGCTATCTTGAGGTAGCGGGAGGTGATCACGCGAAAACAAAAACTTGATTAAAGACCCCCAGCTACACATTGTTCAATTTTTGTGGTAATGTCTGGAGTTCTACCATGGACTCTGTAACCTTGGTTACCTTGTTTCAAGCCATTCTAATGCGTTATAAAAAGCCTGCAGGAGGACTTGGCTCCATTTGTTCCAGTTCTCATTAATATTCAACAAGCTAAGCTGCTTGACTCTGATTGGCTAACAGCTAGCCAATGAGAGCCTGGCTATCAGCATCCTTTACCCCAGATAAGCGCGGCAGCACACAAACAAAAGCACGCAAAAGATTACAAATAAAAATATGACGGTGCAAAGTTGCCGTCATAATAGCAGTGCTCCATGGTACAAACATGCTTGGTTTTTAAAAGATAATGGGAGATGACACTAATTGGTTGATTACATTTTACGCCCAAAACACACCTATGAATTAATGAAGACACCACGTACAACCCTTTTGAACTATGCGCCCGGCGGACAAACCCTCTAGCCTCATGCATCCTCAGCAGAAGTGGACTAGACAAGCATTCAAGAAAGGGATGAAATTCAAAGCCCCTTTCACACGTGCAATACAACCCTCAACTTATCTAGACATTACCCGGAGGAGCTGCATGTGAGAACGCAAATGTCCGAATGAGTGGGACGGGACGTTAAACAGACTTTACCCTGCCAGCTTCCTAGTATAAGGACCCTGTAATCTCCGATTGAGCCCATGTTTGAACAGAACAGGTCATTGGCCGGAAAATTCACAATGTTGACGACATTTCTATCACGTGGCTGGTGCAAAACCAAAAGAACATCCAAGACTGAAGATAAAGGATTTACACGAAGACACCAGCAAAAATGTCAGAATGAGATTCCGGAATTTCTGTCCAAAAGGGCCATTGCCGACATCGTCAGACAAATTCAAGGAACGGCAAGAGACTTGCCGAGTACGACCAAACTACAAACCGCATTCATTACTGCATAATCTACCCAGGTGCCACATCTAGCCTAAACCAAACATAAGTATTTCCAGGAGGTGAGAAGGCATTTAACATGAACAATCTCCTGTTGTGTGCTACATGTGTGCTCATAAGTTTACATGCCCACGCTTAAGTTGACTAAAAAGAGTAATAAAAAAATCATCTTTTATAAATAGATCTTAACTCCTTACTTAAAAAAAGAAAGAAAAAAAGCCGACCTTTTAAGGACACCAATTTTCTTTGTGAATGAATAGTGTATTTTTTAATAAATAAATGTTCTTCCTTAAAATGCAGGGGACATAAGTATACATACCCCTATGTTAAATTCCCATAGAGGAAGGCAGATTTTTATAATTAAAGGCCAGTTATTTCATGGATCAGGATACTATGCATCCTGATAAAGTTCCCTTGGCCTTTGGAATTAAAATAGCCCCCCACATCATCACATACCCTTCACCATATATAGAGATTGGAATGGGATACTTTCCATAAAACCATTTGCCATGACCTTCACAATCTTCTGACTTCAACATAATTGAAAATCTATGGATAGACCTTAAAAGAGCAGTGCGTGACAGAAATCCAGCCCAGAAATCTCAAAAAACTGGAAGACTTTTGGAAGGAAGAATAGGTGAAGATACCGCAAACATGAATTGAAAGGCTCGTGGTTAGCTACAAGAAGCGTTTCCCAGGTGTGAGACTTGCCAAAGGTGGGGTACAAGATGTAAACTCTGCAGGGCGCCCAAACTTTTGGAGACACCATTTCTTTCTTTTCTGTTATTTTGAAAGTGTAAATGATGGAAATAATATCTAACTTTTTGTGACATAATATACAAATGTCTAATCTGTCATTTGATGCCTTTTGGAGATTGTTCCATCTTTTCTTGGCTTCTTTATGCACATTAATGCAAATTTTTACCTGGGGTGCCCAAACTTTCGAGCCCCTCTTTATGGACTGGAGTAGGTGTGACCTCGATTGGCATGCAATCCAGGAAAACCAAGATGGATTACAATCACATCTGTTATCTAGCCAATGGAGAAACATAAATGTGGTAACAAAGTGTAAAAAAAAAAAAAGAGTATTGAAGCCTATGACTATGTTGTTTATCATGTATCGTTCCTTGCTTAAAACCAATTGCCCTCTGGGGACAAAATAAAGTTGAAGTTGAAGAATGAAGCTGATTCTGGTTTTCAGGCTAATAATTTTGGTTGTTGTTGCACTAAAGTCATTGGCTTCTTAATGTCCAGAAATTTCGTCGAGGAGAAAAAAAGTTATAAAATAATAACCATTATCATTTTATGATATCATGATAATATGGTTAGAAAAAGGGGAGAAAATAATGATAGTTGGAGTAAAAGTGTCTTTGATACTCAGCTACGCAGGGACTACATCCTTTTACATTTATGAAGACTCTGGCATGAACACTGGGTGTTCTGTAGTGGTTTTGGGAGAAGATGACTGCACAAGTGTGATTCAAAAATATAATAATAAATATAATATTTTCTAATATTTTGTCCACTGTGCGTTTGTTCCTCAGTCCATTTTTCAGAACTCAGGAGCTCCCTCCCCCCATATTTCCATATTATATCCTGGTGCTTTTTATAATGAGATTGCTAAGGGCCAGCTGTCATTTGGAAAAGGCCCAGCGGCCTGCTCTGATAAATGGATTACAGATGGCATCCATCCCCGGGCCAGACTGGGCCAGTAGATAACAGAATTAGAGATAGATTCCCAACTAGAATCACTAAAAAGTTGAGATTTACAGAGAGAAAGTAAAGAGAGGGCGGGAGAGAGACAGATTCAGACAGATTGAAGGGGTATCTGCAGGGTTCAAAGATATTTAGTTGAATGTAAACCGGAACCCTTTTTACATAGTGGTAAAAAGAACAAAGTGGACTCCCTTGGTATTCTCTTCCAAACAGTTGGAATTAATTTCTTAGAATAGGACAGTACAATGTGTTATGTCAATGTGTATATGCACTGGTGTGTCCAGGACCCAAAGTCAATAATAGTAATGGGACTGTTCCATCACACCTTCTGGCGCCTGACTGGACGGGCACCCTCGCTACGCCGTCATTGGTTTTTGCTTCTGAATGAATAAACATGGCTTCTGTTCTAGAAATATTGTCAAATTTATCCTTAAAAAAATGCACCAAAATCCAAGGGACGGGCTGTGCAGCTGCAGAAAGATTTTATATCTCTAACACCACATTTGTAAGGTTATTGATATAATCCAGGACACTGGTGGTGTCATCATGTCAACAATGACTGACTGGTCCCACACCAATCTGTCAAGCTATATTGATTCTTTGGATGTTTACAAGGCCAAAATCCTGCACTGATCTTCCCTATGCACATACCCAGAAAACCACCACATGATATATTCAAAATCCAGTGTCAAATTGAAAAACTGTTTAATATTGCAAAAATAATTTAGGTGTGTCATTTTTGTTTGGGGACTTCTCAAAATACTATTTTTGTCCATGTCCTGTTACAGTCTCTGTTTCATTTACTCACTAAAATCTCCCTTAACAGTGTTGTCAGACTGTCCTGCTGTCAGGAACCAGATAAAAGACGAGCGGTACTCAAAATGCTGATGCATTCATCTGGGTCGACTTCAGTTATTATCATGTGCTCACAGCAATGAGCTTCATGATCGATGCTTATTGGAATTATTTTCCCTGGGATTTGTGCAGATTTTGGAGCTGTATGAAGCCTGGATTGGAGATATGTGAAAATGATTTCGGGCTGGAAAAACTACACTCATCTCCTCTGCAATTATTATGAGAAATAATGATTCATCTATAATTAAATTTAGGGTTACAACCTTTTTTTCCGTTAAACCTATGAATCTTCTTAGACGAACGTAAATGAAAATACTACTTTAAGTATTTTTTAATTCTGCCCAATATTTGGGTTTAGGGCAAAATGCAATATTGTGGATGTGAATGGATATGTGTCCGTTATTAAATGTTAACTGTAGTTTGACTTCATTATTATCATATTCGCCTATACAGTAATTGTATACAGAGAGGCTGTGGGCGGATACGTCACCTGTGTTCTCTGAGTCAAGCCTGTTAATTGATCCTAAACCTAAATTAGAACTCGTTTGAAAGCCCTGGTCTTAAGCTTCAACATCCAACATGGAAAACATAACAGCAATATTAGTTGTTATTTACCGGATTCTCAGAGTTTTTATCGTGTGTAGTCCTTAACTCAAACAAAGTACATATTGTAGGTGATTTTAATATCCATGTGGACATTGACAATGATAGCCTTAGTACTATTTTCAACTCATTAGTAGAATGTGCATGAGGCCACTCACTGTTTCAACCACACCCTCGACCTTGTGCTGGCCTCAAGAACAGCCTTGTTTCATCTTCGGGACATTGCCCAAAATTAAGAACTTCCTGTCTCAAAACAAGGCTGAAAAGCTAGTCCATACATTTGTTATTTCTAGGCTGGACTACAGTAATTCCTTATTATCATGTTGCTCAAAGAAGTCCCTCCAAACTTAAGATTCTATAGCTGATCCTCCTTCCTTTGACACACTTAGCTCCTCTCCCCTCTCCCTTTCCTTTTGTGTGCATCCAGGTCCCAGAAATGCTTGTTACTAATTTAGTTCTGGGAAGTTTATTGCGCCTAGCATGTTTCCTTGGATTAGAATGGCAACAAGGTATTGGTTGCAGCTGTCGCCGTGGTCCTGCTGCACCCCTGGCTACGCTCTGCAGTGACCTGCTACGTCCTGCTGAACCCTGCTGCTTCTACCAATGCTCTGTTACGCCACGCTACACCCTGTAACGCCTTGCAGTGCCCTGCAATTACATGAAATACTATGACTACCAGTTGTAGCCACTGTTCCATTATCTTTATTGTGACTATTATTTCCACTGTTTATCACTGCCCCGACTGGCCCCGTCAGGCACCGCCTACCAAGAGAGCTAGCACACGTGAATGTCACCATTTTGTAAACCTAGCCATACTGACAAATACTGAGAAAGATGGGTGGAGCTGATAGGCTTAATTAGTTTTGTATCACCTCATTTGGCAATGACTTGAATGTAACGGGAAGTTCGTTAATATGAAAGACACTATAGCTTTAACCTGAGCCTTTTTCTTATAACTGTGGCCATTGTGCCTGAGGGTCGTGCTAATATTTATAACCCCAATAGTCTCGCATTGCCAGACCTTCCTCCACAGTGCTGTTAAGGAGGGTCCGGCTAGTCCACACAGCATTCCCTGATGGTAGAAAGACTTGCTCTGGTTTATTGCCATTACTTTAAGACTAAAAGTAAATAGACTATAACCCCTACAACCAAGTCTTTTAGGACATTTTTGTGTTATTTATGTTTACTACCTTAGTACCTAATACTCAAAATAGTCCAAATGGATACAAATATTAAACTAGGAATTGAAAAACATGATTTTCCTTCACACACAAAGAACACTGCTGAAGAAAAGCAAAAGTGAGCAAAGGGCCGTTAAGTTTGAGTGGTTTCTAGTTTTACTGTTCTTTTCAAAGGTACTAAATAAGACAGGATACATACGCTGTAAGCTACAATGACATAAGTAATGACAGCTTTTCATTTGACGTAGTGGTGCAGCCATACAAAAATGATCTAAGACCTTATAAAGACTTTCAGATGTTAGCTTTTCTGCAGACAGTCATCAGGTAGGATCACTTCCTGTGTTTGTGTACCTGCTGCTTCTCTGCTTCTCTGATTTTTGAAGCCGATCGATCTGCTTCCTTCATGACCGACAGATCTATTATAATGACATTGTATCTAAATCCTATTTGTTGGCCAACCTGCTCCCAAACATAACGCAATAAACTAAGAGGGACGGGTGAGCTCGCCCCAGCTCGGCTAAATCTTCATAAAAACCACCGACGGATCGGGATAAAAGGCTTGCTGCCTGAAATGATATTATCCATAAAGGAATGAATCTATTAAAAGAGGGCAGGATGGTGTATGGCAACAACCTGTGGAGTCCATGCAATCACAGTTAAAATATGGACTTGTAAGAAAAAAGAAATGCTACAGAGCAGAAGAACATGTATTAACTCTTTCACCTTTAAGAAAAAAGTATTGTTGTACTGACATTAATGTTTCTATACTTTAATGTTTGCTGAACATTTTGAGATCATTGCCGTTTTTGACTTGCATTATTTAAAGTTTTTTTATTTGAATGCAAGAAGGGTGACGATCAAAAACACAAAGTGTGATGGTGTGAGAAAGGATGCAATGAAATAATGAATGAAATTTAAAAGAAAGGATGGCATGGAGGAAAGAGGAGAACTGACAGACAAGAGAGAACAACAGGAAGCAGGTGTAAATGTAAGAATGAAGGAAACAATAAGAGAACCAGTAAAAAGGGAAGTACTGGCACATTGTAGGATGGGAGAGGGAAAAGGTTTGAAGCAGGATGTAAGGCAAATAAACTAGGAAGAATAAAAAGAAATGAAAGGCAAAATATAGGGATGATGGAGAGACTAGAAAGACAGAAAGAACAAGAGAAGGAGGTTAGGATGAAGCAAAAGAGTGGGAAAAAAGAGGAAATAAAGAAAGAGTGGATTTCTTTAAGGAACATTAATAAATATAGCAACGCATGCATACATACATACACACGCGCATGCACGCACACAGCAGTGTCCTTAACCAACACATACCTCAATAGACCTTTTTCACAATTGGACTTGTCAAGGCATGGTCACAAATCCGCAAAGTTAACATTGGCGATTATTCACGCCCTGCTCACTTTCATTCTGGGTGAGTAAAGGGCCCCAAAAATAATAAGCTTCTAGTTGTGAAGCAAGACGGAGGAGACGTTGATGTTTGTGTCCATACACCGACAGGGCAGACTATGGTTACTTAACTGCAATTGCATATGTGCCACAGCCACTTCATAATAGGAAAAGCACGGGTGTAATTAATAACATTAATGATGGCTGCATTCCACTAGGGGGAGGCCCTGCTATTGTGCATGCTGGCTCACTGGAATAGCTTGTTGGGACACTTAATGGAACTGAGTCAATGGTATCGACCATTTTCACCTGTCCCTTTTCCTACTTTGACATGTCAAAATGTCTATAAAACAGTCATCAAAATGCACTAATGCAACCATAACACTGTTGTTTTAGTTTCATATTTCTGATCAGCTGATTCCAACAGAATAAGTCTCCCAACAAGAACACTTAGAACACACTGGGCTTAAAAACACCAATGACAAAAAACATTTGATTTTCAAAAAAATGTTCATAAACAATATCTCTTTACTGTATGGATTGTGTTCCAAAAAAAAAAAACCTGCAATATGCTTTAACCCTTGTATGGTATTCGGGTCAAATTGACCCATTTCAAATTTTTACAATAACAAAAATTACATGAAGGAAAAGAAAAGAACTTTCTACCAGAAAATCAACAGCCTTACCTTATTTTCTGTGATAAACATGTATTCCTGACTCAATTCAGAAAGAGATTCTGGATATGACCACTTATGTTTTTTCCATAGTGGATTTTTAACATGAATTATAACCTTATGACAAAAGAAAAAGAAAAAGAAAAAAATCACACTTTCATTTTTAATTGTGTTCTAGTAGAGAGTGATTGCATTGCCTAAACATATATGTTATTTCAATGGTTTGAAATTGAGATAAAGACAATATTATTTAATAGATTATGAAGGAAATTTTACTTCAGAATTGGTTTTAAAACCCCAAATAAGTCAAGGGTCAATTTGACCCGAGGAGTACGAGAGGGTCCCGAAAGTGAAGACAATACAAGGGTTAAATTGTTTTTTGTTGTAAATGTTTTTTTTTTGTATTTTAAAATCCATGAAATTAAACTGAAGTCATTCCCACAATAGGCAACAATTCACTTTAAGTCCTCCTGTTTAGCATCTATTAGCAGGATACAAACATTTGATAAATGGTTTATAACACTATATTGTAGTTGTATGCAGCTAAAGAGCTACTTAATGTACAGTATTTTTCAGCAATTACAACTTTTGTTAAATATAGATATATATTTATGTGGCTGTGATGAAAAAACTGTACATATGTGGTTTTCCAGAAACCCTGCTAAAGAAATCAAACCAACAACCTTCCCAACCACCCCCTCTCGAACTGCAGCCGCACTATCTTCCCATGATGCACCTCGACGCTGCCTCCATTGGTAATCAATGGGAGACTGGTAAAACCTGATCACCAGGGACTGAGGGAGGGGATCAATACCAGCAGCAACTGATGTGAGAACGAAGGAGGGAGAAAGAGAAGTGAGCGGCAGGCAGTAAAATATTGTGAGAAAAGATTTAGTCAAAAGAAAAATGAATGCGCAAGAACTAAAAAGCAAGCAGACAAATGTAGCTGTGAAAACAGCCTCAACTGAGACAAAGCTTTAAATTTCTCTGAATCAAGAAAAAGTTCAATGAAACAAAAGAGTGCTGCTGGTGGTGTGGGAGGAGGGGGAGAGCTGGGGATATAAAATGTCCTTACAGCAAATGTCAGGAGACAGAAAATCTGGGGAAATAATTGAAAAACACAATTAAGTTGATAGAGAAAAAAGATTTGAGTCCTGAAATGGTGACTGCCCTTCCAACCTGCCTGAGTCCATCTGAAGGTTAAGTGTATTTTACTGTCTTAAGACACAGACATGGGAGCTATCTACGCTTTCTGGAAACACAGCGCTTCAATTAGATGGTATGGGAAGGAAGGGGGAGGGTCAGGGGGGCGTCCGCAGAAGATACCACAAACAAACTGGATACAAGTTTGTAAGAGTGGACCACACAACACCAAACAGCCAGTTTTACTAGTCCTTCAATTACACGTTACTACTTATTGGTTTTACATCTGTCGATGATCCATGAACCTTTAGATTGATTATTCTCCTTCGCAGCAGCTATAACTTTCGGTCAGTCATTCTGCGAAATATGCTATATGAGCTTCCCTCATTCCCACAACAGACAAGGCCTACATCATGATCCAATTGATTCAAGAAGGTATAAAACCATAGACGTCCACCGCGGGACGTTGTGATGTTGACGCTAATCCTTTTTTGCTGCTTGATAGAAAAGTAAACTTTCACCGTTCTCCTTTTACATGATTATTACCAACCGACCCTTCCCCAAAAGACAGGTAGCCACGTGGTTAGTGTGTTTATGTGACGTTAGTCCGGCGGGGTTTATTGTTATAGGAGAGTGTGTAGAAAAGTACTGTAGGCAGCAGCTGCCGCTGACACAGTGATGTGCATAGTTTTCGATGGGTAGTCATTGAAGCTACAGTAGTCAGTGTTTTATGTTCACTGCAAATACGGACTAAATTACCTGATTAATGCAACATAATCACAACGTCTCCCTGCCAGAAAGCTGCTACCAGCCAGGCTAAACCTAATATAGTTAGCCTAAAGAAACAAGCAGAAAGTTGCTACCAGCCAGGCTAGAGCTAATATAGTTAGCCTAAAGAAACAAGCAGAAAGCTGCTACCAGCCAGGCTAAAGCTAATATAGTTAGCCTAAAGAAACAAGCAGAAAGCTGCTACCAGCCAGGCTAAAGCTAATATAGTTAGCCTAAAGTAAAAAGCAGAAAGCTGCTACCAGCCAGGTTAAAGCTAATATAGTTAGCCTAAAAAAACAAGGGGTCCGTCCGTCCCAACTAACGTTGAGGTTCGGCGCCGCGACGCTGGAAACGTAATATTAATCTACTACAGAAGTCGGTGTCTGATCTAACGTCATTTCCACTGATTTAATTGTTCTCGGATAAACAGAGTTTGTTGATAGTGTGCGTGACATGCAGGTCTGATCAATTTATCAAACTAACTAGTCGACCACAACCTGAAATTTAGAGAAAGCAACATGCAGTCATTTTCATCCACTTTAGCCTGGATTGATTATTATATGATACAATGTGGTCAACCAGTGTATTTCTACCTAATTTCCCTCCAAAACCACTTCAGAAGAGTAACGTTAGTCACAGCGCTTACTTGCTTTGGTGTTTGTAAAGCATTAAAGTTTAACAAAGAAAGGTCCACATTAGAAAAGATCCTTTTTAATTTTTTTTCTTCTATGTAGATGCACTCACCTACAAAATCACCGCAGTAGTCAAGAATGATTTATTATTTCCGAATAGAGCTATTTATGTCATCTTTTAAAATGTATTTTCTTTTTTCATTTCGCAATCTATATCACAGGGGAAAAAAACATCGCAATGTCAGATTTTCCTCTTGCGCTCAGACTGGAGAAGGGGATAGAATGTATCAGTGTATGTATCACTTTTTTTCTTTTCTTCATTGAAGTGAACGTCAGCTAAAACTACTCTATCAGCCACATGTTAATATTCAGGTTGTTTGGGAAATTTACTAGCAACGTGCAATCGCCAGTAAACAGACTAGCCTGTGGAGCCACGTGCTTAGCTATTAAAAGTGTATTACACTGTTTGCTCTATTATGGATGTGTGTGCTGTAACAGATGTGGCTTATTCCCAGTTTGTTTTACTGAGCAATATGTTACATTTATGTTTATTATTACAGAGTAATGAATGCAATTCTTGTATTGTTTGTCGTTATACGCTGGTGGCTATAACATTCAGTTTTGGTAAATAATGTTCATAGTTAGTCTGATGCTTATGTGCATTATCATTTGCTTATACTTCAGAACCACATCCAACTTCACATGTAACATCCAATATAACTTCAGAGTTAACTTCGTGTTGGAGTTGTAAATAGATCTTCCTGAATCTCAAAGTCAGACATCTCTGATTCAACTTCTTACCCCCTACAACCGTAATATAATATAATAAACACTGTTACACGTTTTGAAACTATTTCAGCTTGTGTAGGCCTATCAGTGCCTACACACTGATAGGCCCACACATTTTATTTTATTTTAAAAACTTATAGGATGGTTAAAGCCTCACTAATTCTACGTAGAGGTTTTTACTACAACATTTAAAGGGACTTTTCAGAACTTCAACAGACTGTCATTCTTTTATATTAAAATCACTGTATTGGTACTGTCCAACTGCAAAGAGAGATAGAGTTAATCTGATTCAGGACAGTGAAGAAGAAACATTGACAAAGGTTGGTAGTTTGCTTTAATAAAAATTAGGACTTTGGTTCATTAAATCCTAGCTATCTGAAGGCAGCAATACCTTTATCGGTTTTTAAAACAACCAATATGGTTGCGGCTGATGTGGAACTTTCGGTTCTATTTTCTAATTTTGAACTGGGGGACTCTAAATTGACCGTACGTGTTGTGTTGAGACATACAATCAGTTGTGCTGGTTGACTCTTGCCTGACCTGAATGACTTCATAACCTTCACAGGGTTAGGTGCACACCCCAGGGAAATATATAATGCAGCCAAACCATCACACTGTGAATGGCTGTCTGTGACAAGAGTGCAACTAGAACCTGATCTAGTTGAGCACAGCTTGTTTTTAAACCAGTTAGCGTGTCAGTTAGTCAACAGTTTGGGTCCTTCAGTCAAACAGTCTATCAGAGTGAAATAAAGTCAGATATGGCGTTTTTCAATTACATGGTACCTGCTCGACTCGCCTCTACTTTTTGGGTTTTTCCATTATGAAAAAAAACAAACCCGCCGTGTTTAAATAGTTAAGCCAGCTGTGTTGTTTTTTTTTGCTGCCTCCAGCTTCTTTTGAAAAAGCATTTGTCTTCTGTCTGTGGCAACAGCCACACGCCAAGAATCAAATACAACACACCTTCGACGTTCTGTGTGTGTCTCGAGTCAGGTCACGCCACTTTCCCGCGGCGTTGCTATGACGACCAGCCACGCTCGCCTCACGCAGGAAGCGGTTCTATATCGGCAATGGAAAATGGAGTATGGGGCACCGCTGGCGAGCCGAGCAGACAGAGCCTGTACTAGCAGGGGGTTAGCGCCAGTAGTGGGGATTTGCGCATGATGACAACTGTGGTGGTTGCAATTTGCTAAGCTCTGAAACATTAGTTGAGTACTTATGTTCTAAAACAAGGCCACTATTTTGCAACTCGCTGAACAATCAGATTTTGAGAGATGCACCAACAAGTAGGAGTTAAAAACCAATACAAGAACTTGGATGGCCGAAAATAACCCTTTTTAGACAACATGTGCAAAGACCGATCAGGTTCCTAGCATGCCAAGCTATTCACACGGGGCTCGTGGACCACAATGACAAAGAGAGACGCAAGAAAAGGCATACAAAGTACACTGATAATGGATGTGGACCTAGAAAACCTCCTGGTAGTTTTGAGTTTGGCTCTTCCTGATTCTCCAATTAATAGTTTTAATCATTTCAAGCAAAGGAGACGATGAGGATAAGAGGAAAAAAAACAGATGAAGGGAAACGCTACTGCAGAAGACGGAACGTACGTCTCATCAACCTCCCTGAAAGAGTGAACAAAGATGTAAGAGAAGAAGTTGTGAAGGTAATGAGTTAGATTGCACCTGCTGGTAAATGCAAGCTTGGAATCTTGGTTGATACAGTACACAGAGTTGGGCGCCCCAGAGATGATAAGACACCACATCCGAGTATCATACAGTTCTACATGCGTACCTTCGTGGCTGGGTTTGCTCAGTTGCTAGAGCAGGCGCACATACTGTATATAAAGGTCGACTCCGTGATGCAGAAGCAGTGGGGTTGACTCTGACCTGCGGCCCTTTGCTCCATGTCATTCCTCCTCAGGTCCAAGATTTGGAAGGACTCGTGCAATACTGAAGTTTGGAAGCGGCTGAATCTCTGACACGCTCCAAGAGAGAATGCAAAAAGAAACTGTGGCCCCTGGTCGAGTAGACTCGTAAGGACGGAAAAAAGACCAGATGGCAAGCTCCGGTCGCCCTCATCCATGGTGTGAAATTTGTTGCATAAAATCTTCACCCATTATTAAATCGTCTAGGTAATACAACCAGGCGAGTAACTGTTTGACAAGTGGACAGTTAAGTAGCCTGATGTTAATAAGGTCTTTAAACATCTCAACATCTTGGTACTCCCAGTGTTCTGGGTATTTCTAAGCATTACCAAAAGGTTTAGGGTTCCTATTAGCTCTTATCTAACGTTTATCTTATTTGTAGGCATGCAAATTGTGTTTTTACATTTGAATTTACTTTACAACATTCATCAACCTTTAAGTGGTCTTTCTTATTGTCGAAGGCATACAAAACATCTCTAAATACAAAGGCTACTTTTCTATTCTGTAGACGCTCAAATGCAGATTAAATGTTTCTACAAGAGACAAATTGAAGGTAACATGATGGGAAATTCTGGAGAAGTCAATTTTACTAAGGTCATACTTCTAATCACTCAGCGGGAGTAGCTATTTTGTCAAATAAATTTAAAGGAGATGTGTTAGAATCCCACCTTTCTAAAGAGAGTGGATGGAATATTCTGGTTCTTAGAGTGAATAATGGAATTCTGGTGGTAAATAATATATATGGACATATTAAACACATGTTTAGCCAACTACCAGTATAGTTAAAGTGACTATATGTAACTTTTTAATGTTTCTAAAGCTCTGTCCCTTTTTGAGACTTGAGACTAACGTGAAAATATTGCTATTTTTATTTAGTTTTTAGTAAGGGTCTGATTTATCCTGTCAAGTCACAGAATTATTTGCAGCAGGTAGAGGACGCTGGGTCACAGATTTTGAAAAATCGGTTAGCGTATTTCAGAGGAGCCAGGTATTTATATATGTCTATATATGTATATACGTCTTTATATAGGCCCTATTGTATTTGAATGTTATTTTACAAGATATCTGCTGTAGTTATGGCTAATACTGGGGCTGGACCATCATCAAAAAAAAGGAAATTAAACAAAGAACTACTAAAATATAAAGGGGAAAGTGAAAGACAACGATAACGTGAGTTACACTCGATCGTGCTTTCACCTGATGGATACAATTAATCATTGTAAATGATTCAAAAATATTATGTCTATTTTATTTATAAAATAACTTTGCAATGCGTCAAGTGGTTGTACTCAGAATCAGACATTAAATGATGTCCTATTTAGCATGGACGTTTTCCTTTTACTCTGTAACGTTATTTGTGTCTTTGGATTTCATGAAATGCACTATATAAATCTAAGTTATTAATACGTTGGTTGCTACAACAATCTTATAATGCTTTAGCTCGTAACACAGAGACAGTGATACCTGGTTTCTCTCACAGACATCCAAAATAAGCTAAATTGCCGTATCCTACAAATTTCAAATGACTTTAAATTAGATTGAGATGAATCTCATAACCTGAAACTTAAAGCAAAAACTCCAAAAAAGGATGGTCTTCCCATTGAATTTCATAGACGTAATTGAAACTCCATATTTTAACATGTTAAAAGAATGTTCTGGTCATAATTAGGATATGACTACTATGAAGCAAGCTGTAATAACATTGCTTCCCAAACTAGATAAAGATCATCTTCATCATGTTAGAAAACTGGAGACCAGACCCGTAACATGAATTCATTGTTACAATGTAGTTACAAGGAAATTAAATGACTGCAAAAGTTGTTTGGATTTCATCAGCAGGCGCTCAATGCTGCAAAATTACGCTTCATTTATAATTTTTCTCCACAAAAAACCATTACATGGAATAACGACTTCAGAACCAGAAAGAGAGTTGATAGGAATATCGTTTTTCTTGCAGACTTACAAAATTATGAAGCTCAACTTCTTAGTTATGAAGGGATTCATGCAAGAAATGAATCCCATCTTCTTTGTTAATGAAATACATATTAATCATAAATGTATGAAATTATTTATACAGCAACAGGAAAATCCCTCCAAGGTGAAAATTAGTTTGGAACTCTCTCTCTCTCTTTTATAATATTCACTGGGAATCAACAAAGCTTCTACCATACCAATGTGTTATCCCCAATAAACTGAAAGATTAATCTTTTTAAAATATAGCACATTATTTATCCCGCTAACAAATTTGTTTCAAGATGTGTGGCTTTGGACAATAAATGTGATTTTTCTTAGACATTTATCCCTGGAGTATGGGTATTCTGTGGAGTTGTGGAAGACGCTTAAAAACTATTCCAATATTCAAACGAATCATGAAATGAAATGGGAAGCTACCCATGTTATTCTTAATTATTATCAATAATAACAAAACAATACATTGGATTGTCTTGTAATTGTAATTTGACATGGGGAATTTTATATCCATAAAGATCATATAGCCTACATTCCACTTCACCTTTTCTTTGTATTGTATTTTCTGTATTTTTGTGTGTGCCTTCTTGAGTTTTATTTCCATTATATTTGTTGTCGTTAAGCAAAGTTGTAATGTTCTTTGGATGGGAATTAATATATTTTTAAACTATTTTCTAAGTACGATGATGAATTGTTCAAACACTGTTTGTATAACATGATATGTTTGAAATATAAAAAAAAAAAGTCAGTTAGTAATCAAACAGCCAAACAGGCATTTAGACAGTAACTAGTTTCCATTTGTGTCCATGACTCTCCCTCCACGTCTGACACACACACACACACACACACACACACACACACACCCCCACACCCCCCCCAGGGCCAGCGCTTTATCTTTGTGACACATTCATAAACCCTGACACACACATACACAGCCAATCACACACACACTCTGCCCATCCCCCTTCATGTGCACATTATCACACTGTCCACTCAACCACGGGACAAGCATGTGTGTGTGTGTGTGTGTGTGTGTGTGTGTGTGTGCTTGAGCGTGTGTGTGGAAAAGAAATGAGTGAGAGAGAGAAAACACACAGACAGACAAAGAGAATCTGAGTGTCATGCCGTGATCAAATGTTTAGGTGAGAGAACGTACCATTGTGTCTTTGCTATACCAAAGTGTTTTTTTCTGAATGTCCACAGGATTTCAACACAAATGATCCGTGCAGATTATGAGAGGAGTGGCAGGGTTACAGGACTAGAAGAACCATATTAACGGGACATCCAGATCCTCAGTTAAATATATATATTGATAGTGCAACACATTGTTCATATTCTTCTATATTTAGGGATTTTCTAACTCGTACTATTTTGTGTCTTCTATTTCAGGGCTAATAATGCTCAAAGTTTTGAAACTACAGATGCATAATTATATCATAAATGAGCTTTTAGCTAGACAACCCTTCCTGGATTCCTGACACAGACTCTTAACCCCTCTCTAGACACTACCAGATACAGTGGGTACGGAAAGTATTCAGACCCCTTTAAATTTTTCACTCTTTGTTTCATTGCAGCCTTTTTCCAAA
>NC_048422.1:2744814-2784850 GCF_013103735.1 Etheostoma cragini
TGGAAAATGGCTGCAATGAAACAAAGAGTGAAAAATTTAAAGGGGTCTGAATACTTTCCGTACCCACTGTATATTAAAGTACAGTCTCCACACCTGTCTCAATGCGTAACATTAACGCATTTCTTTCGGATTATTATCTCTGTATATTATACATATTTGTGCACAGTCTCTGGTGTAAGAGAATCTTCTGCTGTAATATTTATATTTTACACTTTTGGCAGTACTTGCTTTTTATTTTTCTGTTCCTATGTTTACTGTTATGCACTAAAATACCAAGGCAAAATCCTTTTATGTAAAAAAACAAACAAACAATTGTCATTCAACCTAATTCTGTGATATTTAAAAACCCAATGATTATAAGGCAAGTTCTGAAGTTATAACGACTGGGATCTGATTGATTCACTATGATTTGTTTTACTAAGCACATTTATGGACGTTTATTTGTGATAGACATTGGAGAATATGATAGTCACACTGAATGCTATATCATTTTTCTTTTTCTTTTTTTAGAACGGGGGTCTCTAAGCATGACTGGCCGAGCGACAAGCTAGTGGCCCACCAGGCGCTAGCTGGCTGTCGCGTCATTTTATGCAGCTTCTCAACTCTGAAAACTTTGGAGAAAATGATCAATTCGGCATTCATTTTCGCAAGATTGCCTTTATTAGAAATCTTAACTGCCTAAAACGTTCTCAGACGGGAATTTAGTGATGAACAAGATGGCGAAATTGTTAAAATTGTCCCGTTTTTGGTGTGTTCATGAACCAGAAACCCGACCCTTGTTGAATGCCAAAATGAATGTTGGGATACGGGTGCTGCCAAGTTCATACAAGTTACCAACCAATGGACCCTCGGGAAAATGGGCAGGTCAAGAACTTTCCCGGGAATCTTAACAGTTCTTGATGAAATGCAAATTTGTGTATTGGGACAGCACTTGTATTAACAAGTGTCTTGGGATGACGAGATGACGTTTGACAGGGACACAAGAACAGAGAAGTCAATAGAAGAACACAGATTGAGTTCCGTGTTTTGCTCAAGCTGTCTTGCTTCCGGGTCTTCCTGCCTTGTGGATTATTTTTCAAGTAAGTTTTTCCCTACCTTTTGGACATTTTTGGTTGTAGTTTTGTTAATAAATTCCATCTATCTGCATTTGGGTCCAAGCCTCGCTAATTCCGTGACAGATCCATGACAGAGCCATGACAGATCGGTGACATTTTGTCAGCTACCGCTTAATTTGACTGTCACGTGTCATACCACACTGTACCATAGTACAGTACACTACCCTACATGGTACTGTCTTGCCTTGCTGTTTCTGTAAGGAACCACCAGAAATGCATTCCTGTACATTACATTTAGACAATAGTTTCACTCCGCTGCCTGTAATATAATAGTATTCCATGTACCAGCTGGGTCCCTTACTGTGTAAAGCAAAAGAAACCCAATCATCAGAAACAATCAGAGCGTTCGGAGCTGCAGCTCCGACCATTTATCTCTCCATACGTTCAATCTGTTCTGAGGAGAAATGTGATCTGACCCAAAGCACCTCCAGGCTCTGATATTAGATTAGCAGGGGAGGCTAGCATTTCAGCTAACCAAATCACAACTGGGCTAATGACACCGTGAGGTGAGGGTCAACCTGACCTTTAACATTTGACCTCTATCTTCGCTGCTATGGAGCCCGCACAAGGTTAGGACTTTCCTTCCTTTCTCCAAACAAACACAATGAGGAACTGATGCCAAATAGAAAGCAAGACTACTGCAATTATCTATATATAGTATATTTCTACATGTTGTGGCCAGGAAGGAATGCACTCATATGTCTGCAACGCTCTGAACCCCAAAGGAGACAAAATGCCGGCCAGTGTGTGTGCGCATGCGTGTGTGTGTGTGTGTGTGTGTGTGTGTGTGTGTGTGTTTGAGGGAGAGGGTGATGGGGCTGTGTCCAGCAGGGACCTTTGACCTGCATGAGGTCACCACCTCCATCCGAGTCAGAGATGAGACACTTTCTCAGTCTTTCCTCTAGTGTAGAACTACGTTTCTGTTCCACGTTATATGGATATGATCGGGTTTTAATGCAACACTGCAATTAACAATGTTCTTGTGGCCGGAACAATGGGGCAAAATACAAAAGTATAATACAAACAAACAAACAAAATATATAGTAGATATAATATTATAGATAGATAACAGAGAAACTTCAAACTTTTAAGCTTTATTGTCATTTGTTTCATCTAAATATGAATGTTGATAACGTTAAAGATAGTGAGATATTTGCGACAGTTGCATTTCTAGTGATGAATCAACAAAAACACATTTTATTTCTGCTTTCGGGCAGACATTGAGGCTCCGTCTCAAATTGCCTTTTCGACTAGCTAGCTAGAGAGTAATATCCACCTGCACATCAACAAACTAAATAAAGAGTGATTGCCAGCTGGCTGATCATTTAAAACGGTTGTGATATACATCACTGGTTACACACAACAATCCCTACATGTTTAAAAAATAGGGGAGCAAATGCGAAAGTGTCTTAAACCTGCATTCTATCTCATATCCAGCTCCACTGGCTCCAAAAAGAAGTCTGTGTAAATAGAAGTCTATGAGAAAATAATTCTCACTTGATTTATTTTCCCAATAAACAATTTCATAATACGTTTATGGCCTAAATCCCTAATTACAAGTCTTCTTCAATACAGCCAGATGTTCATTTTGTTAATTATGTTTCCATTTATTTTAAAATAGACATGGCGTGCAGAGCTGTCAATCATGATAGAGGCTTACCAACGCTTATCCATGGCCCTGTGCACATTAAAATAGCCGTGAACCTGTTTTGGGGGTGTTTCTTTGACACTCCCTTTTCTACTTCTTCAAAGTTAATTGGAACACTTTGGTTGCCTAGAAATGTCTTATTGAGGTTTCCGCCAACCAACCAAGCTAGCTAGCTAGCTAGCGCTAGCTGGTAACTCAGAAGAAAGTCTGATGATTTTTTACCACTGACAGTTAACACAAGAACATGGGGGGGGAGGGGAAAAGAAAATAGTAGGCCAACACAAATACGGACTGAAAAGGAATAAAAACCACGTGCTAAATGGAAGGGGGACATCATTTAATGTAGGCTACTGACGTACAACCATGTCACGCATTGTAAAGTTATGTTATGAATAAAATAGATATATTACATAACTGAGAGCCAAATTAGGGTAGATTTGGAATCATTTACAGTCCCGTAATTGTCTTCAAATGTTGGAAAGCTTACTTCCCCATTTAGATGTTAGTTTCTTTTTAACTGTGATGCCCCTGCCCCAGTATCAGTCATAACTACAACAGATAACTTCTGAAATAAAATTAAAATACAATTAGGCCTTTATAAAGAAATCTCCTGCTACCTTTACCTGGCTGGATCCTCACTAACACAGGCCTCTCTGGTGTTACACTGAAATCTGTGAACCGTCAGAATATGTTACTACAGCGCCGTCTTCCTGCCGTGAATCATTTTGTGACTTTGGGGGAAAACTCTGACCCAGACAAAAGCATTGATAAAAACTATATAAAAAATAGCGGTCTTTTCACGGTTAGTCACATTTGCCTTTACTGGTCATATATGGTCATAAGTTACAAAATTACACATTTTCTTAACCATTTATTTAAAAAATGTTGAGCTACATTTAGTAACTTCATTGTTAATTTTCTACCCGTTTTATTCCGTTCACTGTGCATCATTAGTGTGTTTCATGAATTCACTGTATGCATTACTCAATACACTTCGTTTGTGTAACCATCAAAATGTCATACCAATAGAGATTTAAAGAGTGTGTGCGTGTGTGTGTGTGTGTGTGTGTGCGCGTGTGTGTGTGTGTGTGTGTGTGTGTGTGTGTGTGTGAGATAGAGAAAGAGAGAGGCGGAGGGTGCTGTGGATCCTAATGACATCCCCTGACACTGCTAGGGACATAATTATAGCACCGACTGTGTGTGTGTGTGTGTGTGTGTCTTTGTGTGTGTGTGTGTGTGTAGGGAGGTTTTGCAGCTGTGGCACCAAGCAACATTTGTTGTCACCTGCACAACATCTTGAACTCTGTGTGTGTGTGTGTGTGTGTGTGTGTGTGTGTGTGTGTGTGTGTGTGTGTGTGACAGCGGAGACAGTAGACTGAGGTGATGAGTCTATCTCTGTGGTAACAGCCTGCAGCCAAGTGATTCCGTGGCTGTCGACATCTCTGTCCTTTTTCCTTTGTCTCTTTTTCATCTCCTCCTTTTTTGTTTCCTCTCCTCTTCCCCTTTCCTTTCTTAATATCTATTATTTATAATTATATTAAAAATAACACACACACACACACTATATATATATATATACTAATACCAAACATATTCCTACATGGAGTTGGGATTTCTGAACGTGAATACATTAATTGGCTTTTTTAGAAATAAATGCTGAAAATCAAAACGTTTGATTATATTAAAACAACTATCTTTAAAAGGTAAACCTTTAGGGAAGGAAAATGAATTTTTGGAAATGTTGAAAAATGTGCACGATTTGAGAGTAGCATCTCCTCTGTGCTCCGTCTAAGCTCTCGCCCTGGCCTCAGGGTTCCAACTTGTCCACTTGGAGGAGTAGAGTAGATGCAGCGGGGCAAGGAGCGCGTCATTGGTTCTTTCAAAGCAGGGCAGTGATTGGAGGGAGTTTTTACAGAATTACAGCATAATGGATCTGTTTTTCAGAGCCGAGAAATTATTTGGAAATAGTTATCACCTGCCTTTAAGTGTGCGGCTGTTTCCCCGGTTCCAGAAACAGTACATCCTCATTTATCTTGTTAAATGGTTTTACCAAAAGAGGAGTTCACAAACTCGCCAGAGGAAGGAAAGATAAAGAAAGGAATGATGAAAGAGAAAGCCAGTGAAGCCAAGAGTGATAGATGAAAAGTTTTAAAACTCCATGAGTATTGTCCACCGCGGCAGAGAAGATTCTGGCTCTGCTTTGGGTTTGTGATAGCTGCTAACAGATTCCATACTGCAGAGACTGAGTGGGAAAAAAAAACCCTGTTGTCAATAGGAGAAAAATGAGCTGTGAGAAATGATATATTGTCAGACACATCTGTGGTATTGACTGGTCTGATAGAAGGACGGAGGGAGGAAAAGAGATGGTAAGACAGTCTTAGAGCCATTTCTACAGCATTTCTTTTTAGAATAATAGAGTTAATTCGGTTTTATTTTTCTGTGATTTCTGAATCCATCATAGTTAATGAGATGATGATCAGCTGCTGTACGGTAGGAGAAGTTTCCAGGCATGAAGCTGGTGGAAACAAAGCCACTCAAAAGGGAAAAATACCCCTAATCACTTCATCTTGATCAACGTATTCTCATGCACAGGTTTGTGTGAAATCGTACGAAATTAGGCAACCGCCGGCTAGTCACGTGATGAATGGTCACATGACCGTTTACCTTTAGTGGTCTTATATTTAGCCAAGAAAACGGTACTGGGAGCCGGGGAATCAGCATCATGAGCCGTCTGCTGTTTCTGTGGCTGTTGCCAGTTATGTTTAGCCCAAAAATGGGGATGTATGCAATAAATACGTGGAATTCATACAAACTACGATGCTTTACTTTTCGTAGCTCTATGTAGGAATGGTTCATGAGAACAGCCTGGGCTCATCTATCTATCTTCGTCTTTCAGGATTAAACTTTCGGGGGAAATGTGACAAAAGATAAATGGACTGGAAAAGAGTGTGCGTGTTTGTGTGCGTCTGTGTGTGTGAACACTAAACTGCTTTTAACACCTTGCAGGTCACAGTACAGTGACATTACACATGGGCTGTGTGGCACTGATTTGAAAACAGCCACACTATGAGTAACTAACATTCACAGTCACCAGAGCAGAACTCCTAAATTCAGGGACACATAAATGATAAATTACCTTTTAATGTCTCTTATATCAAACCACATGAGGCTCCACAGGTCACTGGGGAATACGATCCCTTTATCTTACTACCTTTATCTTACCGGCGAGCCTGAGTGGTCAAAGCACCGGCTGTAAAGTGGTGGAACAATTTTATTTTCTATACATTTTTATTTAGTTATTTTAAAGCTTTTACTGGGTGGCAAAATCAGGACAAGGTGTGTCTTCATCAGCCATAACTTAACACAACTCTTCTAACACTGGATTTTCTCTTGTCTATTATTTTGCTAAGAGGAAACTCAATAAAAAGCCATTTGCCAACACTGAACATCCAACAAAAGCCAGACACTATATTGTATTAACTTGCTGTGAGCTATACATTCATCACTTCTAAACAGAGGCAGAACATCACCTAAAGCTCGAACCTACCATGGGTCCTGAGAATTAAATGTACTGCTAATTCATAACATTAGAAACATTACCGTCAGCGAAATATCCCCGCAAATAAAAATCCATACTTCAACGTTTATCGGCCAGCCTCTAAGCCATTATGGAAATGAACATATTCGTTAACGATAATAATGACGAGATGAGAGGACCGTCGTCGTGACTGTGGCGATATCAACATGCAATATTGTTGACCAAAAGAAAACAACACCACAGTGTAGCTGTGGTAGCATGTAGTACATTGCCTTTTTTTTTTTCACCCTTACGGTTATGCAGACGATTGCCAAATCTACTGCATGTGACTACTAAAGTGTCTAGCAGACATAAAGGCCTGGATGGCTCTTTTTAAGTTTTGATGAGAGGAAAACAGAAGTGATGGTTTTTGGTGGCACCACTGGGATCCCCCCCCCCCCGTTAATTTGGGTTCCTTGGCCCAATACATAAAGCCAACCATCACTAACTTGGATCCTTATCTTAAACTGGACAGATTAGGACAGTTGTAAAATCGAGTTTTATCCAAATGAGGCAGCTGGCCCAAATAAAGCCAATTCTTCCAAGGGATCTCTTTGAGACAGTTATCCATGCCTTTGTCACCACTAGGCTGGATTAATGTAATGCCTTGCATGTGGGGATCAGTGGGTCCTCAGAGGGTGCAAAACGCTGCTGCGCGTCTTTTAACTGGGACATGTCAAACACAAGCGCATTTCCCCTATTTTGGCCTCACTCCACTGGCTGCCCATGCATTTTAGGATCCATTTTAAAGATAATTTTTTGGGCATTTTAGCCTTTATTTTAGACAGGACAGCTAAAGACATGAAAGGGGAGCGAGAGGGGGGATGACATGCAGCAAAGCCCCGCAAGTCGGAGTCAAACCCGGGACCGCTGCGTCAAGGAGTAAACCCCTATAAATGGACCCAAGCTCTAAAAACTGAGCTATCTGGGCTATCCACTTGGTCAACTTTGGTTGTTTTAAAGTGCTCTATAACTGAAGTTTGATTGATTGTCTCTCTGAACACACGCATGCATGCACACCATTTGCTCAAAAAGACTTCTGTCAAGAACGAATAAACTAATAGAGTTAGAAATGTCGGCTACAACATTGTTTCAGCCCGTTTCACAATGCAACCAGGTGTGTGTGGGTGTCAGCAAACTCAGGCTAGATCTTTCCAAAGTTGTAATTATTTTAAACTATTTTTAGTTAATGTTATTTCATACATCGTATTTCATACCTGCTGTGATGTCATCATCCGTGACGTCCATTTCTTCTTCAGGAACCTTCGTTTCTATTGGCTGAGCCTCTGGAGGAGGCGGAGCTGGAGGGGAGGGCTCAGTGCTCGACCCAGCTAAAGAGTGAGAAAGAAACATTTTAGTAAATATTAAATATCATCCTGCATTGTTGCGTGAAACAGACAGACAAAGTGTGTGTGTGTGCGTGTGTGTGTGTGTGTGTCTGTGTGTGTGTGTGTGTGTGTGTGTGTGTGTGTGTGTGTGTGAGAAACACAAAAAAAGCGGCTCTCCACTTCTCACACAACCTACGCATGTTATTCCTTAAAGGAGTTTCCTACTTCTATAACAAATTTTAGTTTTAAAAACATCAGACAAATACTTTGAAAAATAATTCCTGGTCCTTCGGCCCAGTGGGGAGGCAACAATACGCTGGCTGAAAGCCTGGGTCCAGGCATGACAGGATGTTATCAGGCCCCAGTCAATAATGTGAATGAATTCATGAACACTGTGTGTAGGAAACACAGCACAAATCTCCTAATCTAAAATATTCAGTCACACGGCTGTATTAAGTAACACTACCACACAAGGACAAAATGTATGTCGATGACTCTTCTCCCGTCAATGCATGTGTGCGCATATGTGTGTGCCTGTGTGTGTGTGTGTGTGTGTGTTGAAAGTAAGCTCATCCCACCAGGTTTCTGTGTTGATCCTTATTATTAGGCAAACTATCCTGGTTAAGTAGCTCATAAAGGTTTATTGGGCCCGCTTATCTTGAGAATGAATAGAGACACACAAACAAACAAACACACACACACACACACACACACACACACACACACACACACACACACACACACACACACACACACACACACACACACACACACACACACACACACACACACACACACACACACACACACACACACTATATTTAGTGTTTTCATTTAGCCCTTATCTCTCCATTGCCAATTAAGAGTGGCTTTTCATTAGCCCCTGGGTTAATGAATGAGTCTGTGCTAATGAATGAAGCGACAAAAGGTAACAGAGCCTTTGCTGGGCTAATCTCGGCAAAAACAACCTAATTATTGAATTACGGTACACACAACGCATACACACACAGCTCCCCAGTGCAAGAAAACAATAGCCCAAAAAGGGCTTAATCCTCCCCAACAATAATACAAACATCGCACAAGAGTTCATGAGGATACCTTGAACACACACAAAAACACTGTAATTACACTGTGTGCAATTACATTGATTAATCCTGGTTAACAATGTGCATCATGTTCCAATTAACCTGCATCCCACACTGACACCTTAACATAATGGCTCTCTACAGCTTTATATTGCACGCGCGCACACACACACAAACACAGGTTGTTGATTATCTATCTAAAGTGATACAGACTTAATTGAACTTAATTAAAAAAAGAATTGATGCTTCGCTGATTGGCTGTTGTGTCTACATAAACATGGCTCTCTGTCAGCTAAATTTCATGCTGACGTGAAGCACATTGGTGTTTAGTGCCGAAGCAAATCATCACCTGTAAAGATACTTGTGATCAATTATATTTTCTGATTGGCTGCAAGAAGCATGAGGTGGGATGTGTTCATTTAAACAAACCCCAATCTTTCTTAAACCCCAAAAAAAATAAAAAAATAAAAAAAAATCGTATGTATTGTGACTTTTTTTGCAATAGTTTCGAAATACATTCTTTTTTTATAAGGTACGCTGGTCGTAAAGTGCAGAATGGTCCAATATTCTGCACATTGCTGATAGGTTGCTTTTTATAGATGAAATTAAGACACTGTAATAACTTTCCAGTTATGAAATCTCATAATACAAATATGAGCAGATTTGGCTAGATCTGGTCTGTATGTGTTGTTTAAGGTGGATCATCTTACACACACACACACACACACACACACACACACACAATAACTCAACTGTCCTAGGCAAGGGAATGAGGAGGAGAGCGATCCAGGAGCAGAGGGAGGGGGAGCAAGGGTGGATGACGGGGGGGGAGGAGTAGGCGTTCTGCCTTGCTCCAAGGTCAAGCTTGTCATGTCAGCCAAGACACATAGCTCCCAGCATGCCTTGTTAACCTCCAGGATCCTGTCCTACTCCCTACTCTCTTCTGTCTGTTGCTCTCTCTCCTTTAAAACATGTACCGCCTGTTCTTTACTCTTCTTCAGTTTTTATTTCCTTTTTTCATTTGGATCATTTGTTCCTTTTCTTTATTTTTAATTAGGTCCCTTTGCTTTTTAGCATTTGAATTATTATTCATTTTTAATTATCTTGGGAAAACCTTTCACCATTTATACACATATTTCAGATATATCCTACCTATTTAAATGTTTCTATATGTTTAAAGACAACAATATATGTATATGTATTATTTTTATTCTGTTTTATACATCAAACAAAAACTAATTTATAGGATATAAATACACTATATACAAGATAAATATAGAAGAAGAGTATAAGGCCATTTAATTTCCCCTTCATCCACCCAGCTAAAAAAAAAAAGCTGAAAGAAAGGAAAAACGAGAATTGAAGGGGGGACGGGGAAATAAAGATGGAAAGTATGAAAGGTTAAAGATGGACTGGCAAAACAGTTAATTAAACGAAAATGAACAAACTGGAGAATTAAAACTAGGGCGAAAAGAAATGAGATAGGTGCTAAAAAGAAATGGTTGGGAGGAGATGAGAGAATGACAAGAAAAGCAAAGGAGTGGAGAAGGGGAGGAGGCAGGTATTTAAGAACAGCAGGTTCATGAGTTAAAAAAAACAGGGCGGATTGAGGCAGATAGTAAATTAAAGACAGACAAGAGAGAGAGAGAGAGAGAGAGAGAGAGAGAGAGAGAGAGAGAGAGAGAGAGAGAGAGAGAGAGAGAGAGAGAGAGAGAGAGAGAGAGAGAGAGAGAGAGAGGACATGGTGACTGCTGCAGAGTGATCAAAGAGCCAGCCTTAAACACACAGTTTGACCCTTAAAACTGTGTGTGTCCATGCGTGTGTGAGGGTGAACAATGCGGGGGACTATGTTTAATCAAGAGTGTGTGTGAATATGAGGGTGTGAAGTGTGTGTAGAGCCCCTCTCTGTCCATCCAGCCCCCCCAAGTTGACTCCTTTTCCCTGCACAGCCTCGCAAGCTCTCTCCCAGGCCACCACTGCCCCCTTTCTCCCCCCCTGCAGCTGTGGAAGTCTTCCACCCCAAAGATTAAATCTCAACTCTCATGTTTTATTGTTTGTTAGTATTTCTGTGCAGCATGTCCAGACGGAGAGGTTGGTAGGCACAGTTTTGAACTGCTTTCAGTCGTCAATGTCCTTACTCCAGCTCCCTATTTAACACAGAGACATAAGAGTGATATTTATGTTCTCATCTCACTATCAGAAAGGATTTAATAAGAATATACTGAACCAATGTTTTAAGGGGAAAAGCAGCTAATTCACAGATCAGTGATGAAAAAGAGGATGCGTACAGTTAATGTCTTTCCCCTCTGAGTGCAGGTTAACAACTCCAGCTCGCCCTGTTTCCTTTGTGTTAAAGCCTTTTAAATGCTTCCAGGAGAGCTGAAAGGTCACGGCCACTCCTCTGCTTTGATAGTGTGTGTGTGTGTGTGCGTGTGTGTGTGTGTGTGTGTGTGTGTGCGTGTGCGTGTGCGTGTGCGTGTGTGCATGCACGTGCATGCGTGTGTGTGTGGGTGGTCAGCAACAGTGGGACTCAGTGACATTTCCTCTCACTAAAAGCTAATGGATAAACACAGGTGTCTTCATACAAACACCCACCACTCTGGTGCTGGAGTGGATGAGCTAAGAGCGAGAGAGCGAGAGAGAGTGAGAAAGCGCGAGAGAGAGAGAGAGAGAGAGACTATTTTATGAAAGTGTCAACAGAGTGAAGTAGTACCAATTAGTCCACGTATGTTACACTGATCATAGCATGTGCGGGACAATTGAGTAAACATGTGAGAGCTACACTATAAAGAAAAAACATGTACAAACACTTTTGCGAGATCTTGACTTTGTTTTGCAAGATCTTGACTTTGTTTGACGAGATCTTGACTTTGTTTAGTGAGATAGCGAGTTCTATTTGCAAGATCTCGCAAATTCAACAAACAATAAGGCTAACCTAGCTACCGCACCAGCATGTAGCACACTAGCTAGTATCTAGCTAGCTAGTAGCACGACATGATTACGTCTTCTTGGTTGTCTAAATACATCAGTTTATTTTGATATTAATATTTATATATTTGCTCTGTGGCGAACTCATGAACTGGCTGTTTCATTGTACACAATATGTAACGGTAAACATTGTGTTTTCATTGTTCCTGATCTTTTACATGCGCATCAAAATAAAGAAATATAGATACTAGCTAGCTACTAGGGTTAGCCTGCCTGCAGTCATTGACATCAACAGTCAACGACAACGTCTATTAAAACACTTCACTTGGGCATGTATTATTTGGTAATACTTATCAAAATGAACATTAGATGTAATTAGACAACCAAGGAGATGTAATCATGTTGTGGCACTAGCTAGCTAGAAACTATCTAGCGCGCTAGCATCCTAGCTAGCTAGCTACCACAGCTAGCTAGCTAGGATTTGCGAGCTCTTGCAGATAAAACTTGATATCTCTCAAAACAAAGTCAAGATCCCACCCCCCTGGATTTACTGCCTCACAGCGCTCCAGCCTCAACATCACACACTGTAACTCATTCAATTATGTGTACACTGAGAAGAAAGATACACAGTTGAAATCATCACAAACAGCTTGCAAACTAAGAATGAATATATATTCAAAGACTATTTGAAAAGCTTTGCTGTTGTAAGATTCAGAAAATGTGTACACATTCAAACCATTACTGCAGTGCCAGTACAAAACCGGGCCAAATGCTGGCTTCCTATATTGCTGCTTACAACTTTATCCTGAACCATTCTACACCAAAATTACTTGCAGAAGGCCCTGAAAGCACTTAATATGCAACTCAGGGGCGTTTCCAGGACTTACAGTTGGAAGCTTAGCCCGGTACAATTTAAAAAACTGAATGAAATGCAAAACAGCTTGTTAATAGCCAGGGTATGTCCCATTAGCTGCCCAGTTTGTAGTTGTTAGATGGCACCAAAATTCGGCCTAATCATAACTGGCCAAGCAACCCAAAGGCCAGGGTTTTGGTTCCAGATTTGTGTTGTGACCTATGATGTGAGGGTCTGGGGGTCCTTTCGAATACAATTTTGACCATTACACACTTCATTTCCTGCATCATGGTGAATTGTTATCCACCTATTTCTACCTTTTTCCTGCATAAATTTATGCTGAAAATATGCTGTATTTATGTAAAGGGAAACTAAGATTATAATCCAAATATAAAAACATAACGGAATACATTTCAGTATGGCTCTTAGGCATTTTGTATTGCTTTCAACTATTTATTCTCCTGTATATCGACTTTTTTTAATTAAGTCTGAGTAAGCACACATGTAGTCTAGGCACCATTTACTCTTCCCTCCTCTTTTGCGTTGTTTGTTGGGTGTGTTACCTCCTTAAATGTGCATATGGTACTTTTTGTCTGCTCAGCCTGTATATTGTACATACTGTATATTTTATTTTCACATTCTTTGTGACTAGGATAACTTATGGTTTGACTGAAATGTCATTTCAGTATCTGATCTTCTTATTTGTCTTCTGTAAGCTGTACCCTATGAGCTGTTGTTTGTCAAATTTGCAAATAAAAATATAAATTGAAAAGAATGTGCATATGACAGTTATTCACCTCAATGATACATTAATTGTAATGAATGAAACCCTTGGACTTTAATATTTCACATGTGTTTGAGCCTTTTAACAATTCCATAACAGTTGTTGATTTCTTCTTCTTCTTTTCTGCTCTAAGTCAATTTTATTTTTCCTTTAGCATGTTTCCCTCACATGCACACGTCCATTTACACAAATCTTTGGCTGTCAAATTGATGGGGACTCTCTAATCTCTAATGATTAATCAAGGCCTAGAGCCTATTTGCAAAGTATGTTTGCTGTCCTTTTAGCTCCTCAGGTGCAGCACAGCTGACAGAACAGCTGGACGAAGCTTTAATGGAGGTCTGAGTTGGTGTGGACTTCAGTAGAGCTTACACAACAATGACGCCCAACTTCCAAAGTGAATTCCAAATTAGAAAACAATCTAAAAATTCTGAGTTACTATTTTTAGCAGCAAAGGCTCAGTACAAGGGAGAACTGATTTGAATATTGAATAATGGGAACATTTTTATCACCCTCCTCTTAATGCATTAGTGCTACTGCTGGTTAGCAGGACCAAAAGTAGACCTTCAGTTATCCTGCGATGGTAGGGGGACTTTGGGACCAAACATGGGGGTCACAGAGCACAAAAGGTTGAAACACCCTGTTAAACAATGTGTGGAAACTACATATTAGGTGTAGAAAAAGACAGATTCCGTCCAAAGGACTCCAGAGGATTCAACACATTCCCCGACTTTACCATGAAATTCCAAGACCAGCAGAAGTCACCTTACTCTCTGTTCCAGTCTTGCTGTGCCGCACACAGATCAAATTGAATGACCCTTTAACCTAGCTCTCCCTTTCTCTCCCCACCCCCTCCATCCTCCCAAGTCCCCTGAGGTCACCGGCCTATCACTCCTCCCGCCTCCCCCGCCCACGGTACTGCTGTGGTAACACAACACTGACCAGTGCCCGTTTCCATGGCAACTTTTCCCCTGAGAACCCCCTCAGCCTCCTCAGCAACCACAAGGCGAGTACCAAACAGTGTCAGTTCTAGTAAAATAAGGTGGAGATTCACCTTTCTTCCCATCAGCCAATGTAACTATAGACTGAGATAGAGACCAGGGAATATACAGTAGGCAGACAGAGCAACAAAAAAAAAACAGTGAAAAAAAGAAAATGACAAATGGAGAGGGTGATAGCTAGATGTTTCAGATTTGTTCAAGTAGGTCTTGTTTTGCACTTTTTGACAGCTCGAATCTAAAGAAGCAATTGTCCAGCCACAGCTTTGTAGGTAGGATTTCAGTGTACAGCCCAAACCGACACCAACTCAAGTGACATCATATAAAATTAAATCACCTCAAGTGAAACCACCCAGCTCCCTCTGGAGTCACAAAAGGCTTTATATCACTTTTTACATATGTATGCAGTAGTACACATAATTGGACTGTATTTATATAGCGCTTTTCTAGTCTTAACATTTTTACAGCAACCATTTACACACACACTGGTGGCCAAGGCTGCTATACAAGGTGCCCCCTCCTCATCTGAGAAACATTCACACACATTTACACTTTGGAGTTCAGTGTCTTGCGTGACATGGAACTGCGGGGCCAGGAATCGAACCACCAACCTTCTGATCGGTAATGACCACTCTCACCACCTAAGCCCCAGCCACCCCACCTGAAATTGGCGCTCACTAGCTTGTTACCATCCACACGTTTTTATCCAAATTAAATGATATTGAATGAAAATGTTAAATTACATGCGTATTGCCTCAAAGAAAATACGTTCGGCCTCATCGGATTTTCTCTTGATCGATATACGGCTCATGTGCTGAACGCTGACGCAAACATTATTTGCTAAATAAATGACAACTTATGATTAAGTTTTTGGTCATTTTATGGTAACAGCCCGCCACAAAACAAAGAAGAGTTTTAGTTCATTTCCGCCCAGTATTTCCACTCTGCTTGCACACATGTCAACAAAGACAGATGGACGTGGACGGACAAGGAGACAAAAGACTTTGTGAATTTAATTTACGAGAAAAATGTACCAACTATTTTAGAGCAAAAATCTAAGAAATGCCATTATTTATCAGGAACTCGCAGATGAAATGGCCAACAAAGGTTACAACAAGCCGTAGGACGTCCTCCGGATTTAATGGAAAGCGCTCAAACAGCGAGACATGTCTAAAAAATGAGTTGTCTCGCAGCTTTTTAAAGAACTTCAGATAATTCGATTGACAAGTGGATGGAAACTTAGCTACTGTCAGCACGGTCAGCGTGTTTTAAGGCTTGCCATACTAGTTGGTGTTTCTGGTGCTACACGGTGGTGAGGCATTAACAGATTAAATTACTTGCCCACCGCCCCCACCATCCTCTTAGTTAGCCCCCCATATTCATTAAATAAGAACTAAACAATCATATCATCATCATATTATAATAAACTGCTACATTCAGCTGCAGCAAAATCGCAGCACAGAGTAGTAGGAGTCAGGGGTTTTGGAGAGTTTACAAGACAAGGGCGAAGGATTTAGTGTCAAAGTGAAAAGCAAAAGCGCCCGTTTGGCATTATTTCGAATTTAACCCCAATGCTAATAAGGAACCTGATAACGCTAATAAGGTCCCCTGTAAACTCGGGCATCCATCTTTCGACCGGAGAGGCCAGAGATCAAAGGAAGCGCTCCAAAGATATTGAGCATCATTGACGAATATCTTTTCTTGTGAAATGGGTAACACTGCTGTTGTCCCAAGTGTTTTAACCAGTGTGAAAATGTCCTCACTGTGGGTATTTAGGAGTATGGCAAAAGAAACTGTTTGGTAAACTAATACTGTCACAGTGTGACACCAAGAACCAGCGTAACCAAACACAGATATCATTCTCTTAGATATAGAAGCATTGTGAGGTACTTACGGGAGCTGACGGTGTCCACATACTGAGGAAGGTAGGGAGCCCACAAGTCAATGGTGTCCTTACGTCCGGATTGGCCAATCCTCCTCAACTCAGCCAATAGGAGAGCTTGTGCTGCTTCTCGCACCTAAAACAACAAAGAGGTTAAAGTTATGATTATCAATATTCTGTAGAGGGTCTTCCCTTGAGTAGCCATGTTGGGTCTTTTAATTGTCCATTATGTCCAATTCAACAAAAATGAACAGAATCAAATATGTAGAGCAGAAAATATTTTGCAAATATCTACAGTGTGAAAATGTTGGAACATTGCAGATACATTAATTGAAACGTTTCCTTGTCATGTTGTTACAAGAGTAATCCATGCAACCTTGTGTTTCTTTTGTAGAGTGTAAATAAACTATTTATAAGGGTTGGCCTGGAAGTCTTAGCTTGGACCTGTGCATACAACATGTGTGTGCGTGTGCTCTTAGGTGCGTTACCTCCAGACAGCGGTCCTGCCATCTCCTTGCCAACATCTCCAGCAAAGGAGGTCTAAACTTGTCCAGTCCAAGGAGGTCAGGGAGCATCACACAATGCATGGCTGCCAGCTGGCTCCAACCTGCGCAGACACACACACATACACAGTCAGAAAAGACTACAGGGGGGGGGGGGGCAGTGGATACTTCTATATTCCAAAGCCTCGCTCTCTCTTTCTCTCTCATTCACACATCTCACTCCTGTCACATGAAAATACTTTTCATATTATACCAGGCAATATGGAAGAAAAAAACGTGCTGATAATTTAGCTTTTCTTAGGGCCTAACCAGTACTGTTTTCTGATTTTATGTAGAATTTGAAATTTTGTTCTGATAGCGCCGCTAGAGGAAAGGTCAAATCCACAGAAAAATTATTGAAAATTTGGTCAGTAGTTATGAAGATATCTTGCTAATGGATGACATGTTAGATAAACCACCTGATATCGTAATCATTGTAGAAAGTGAAGACATTTTTTTTTGTTAAAAGTACAATATGTAACATTTCTGCATTAAAATGTCTAAAAACAACTCCGTTATATATTTTGTTTAGTTGTGTATTTACACTATCCTAAAGGTTTCCAACAACATTCATACCCAGAGAAATCTGTTTTATTTTAATGACATGGACGTTTCATTTAGTCAGTGGCGTCATAAGACCTTTGTCTTAACACCTCTAAAGTCCTTCAAAAAACGGAAACCTATATGAGTAATATTAAATCATACAATGTCACAGTAAACAGTAATACAGCAGATATCTTATTTATTTACATTTTGATATCAACGGATCCAGCTTAATGTTACGTGTTACGTTGACAAGTAAAGTTAGCGTTAGCTGGTTTTAGCTGCTGGCTAATGTTAGCTTGCTTGCTTGCTAGCTAGCTAGCTAGCTAACCAACTGGTCAACTAGCTAGCTAGCTATCACAAATCAATAAAATGGTATTTTGTGGGGGAAATTGCAGCTATTTAATCAGAATGACATAAATAAACGTTAAAGCGGATAAAACTGTCAGTGAACAGATATATTTTAATTGGCAACAATGACAACTACAACGCCCATAATGCCATTTACAACGTCATAAAAAGTCTGTGTTTACATCCTAGCGGCAGAAAATTACATATTGTGCATTTAAAAGTTTAGCATGAACATACTGTAGACATGAAACTGATATTGATCTTCACAAGTAACAATTTGAAAGAAATTGCATTTCCCATAATGTTAAACCATTCCCTTTAGAGGTTTGAATCACTATTCTTGTCTGTTTTTTATGCCCCGTCAGGCTAAAAAAAACTGTTTCCATATGACAGATGTGAGTTACTCACATTGTTAGTCACACACAGACACGCACACACCTCTTATACAATACTCACATAAATGTCACACTAACAGTTAAACACAGGATGGGAATATTTTTGGCTAATACTTGCAGTCTTGGTTAGAGCAGTTATTCTTTCTGCTAACCAGAGCCTGAATGTGTTTGATGGCATTCAACAGGTAAACAGCAGATACCCAGCACTGCCAGGAGGATCAACAAAAGCCGCATAACGATACCTAGGCATAATGAACTTACGTGTGTTTTATTTCATTCAGCAACACTACAATGTGTGGAAGAGTATACTTGAAAATAGAAGAAAAAAAAACATTAGAAAACCTTGTAGGTTTATAGATGGTATACATAACACTTTTTTTCAGTTGCATTGCATTGCATTGCAGTTGAGTGACTGAGGAAGAAAAGTAACATTCAAAATGTCATGGTATCGCTTAATTGGGCTTGAATTCAAATCCAGCTGTATCAGTCTGAGATACCATAATGGCATATATTTGTATTTCACATAAAAACACCAGAGAAAAGTACACCAGCTTTTACATGTCTGTGACAAAAGATACACTTAAAATGTTTACTCGCTGATACTCAACATAAACCAAGCACCTTATTCACATATATCGGTGTAATATATGGTTCCCAGAGGAGATGCATACATGTATAATGCACTTGAACAAACAATGAATTGCTTTTAAGCAGGAAAGAAATTCCGTACAAATTTCTTTGCCAAGGTCACCAATGTAAACTTACCTCCGCCATTGAAATATACAAGGAAAACTTAAATAGTTAGGCTTTTTACAAACATACCACATTTAGAAAATAAATCTATGTAGAGGTTGACAGATTGCGATGACATTTTTGACGTTCTTCTTAGGCAGAGAAATACTTGCTTTTAACTATATATTTGTGTGTGCATGATGGCTGCCTTGCTTATCTTACGTCCACTGGAGCATTGGTTGTGCACGTCCTCACAAATTAATACTACATGTTAGCAAGATGCACTTTACACATGAACGGTAGGGGCAGTGTAGAGAGAAACGTATTGGCCATTGTCACGCCGTGCTTGATTTAGAGGCTTACATTGTCACTTTGTTGGACATGATCTCAGAACTGTCATTAATATATAAAAAAAAAAAAAAAAAAAGTAACCTCTTTGACTGTCACCATGTTTATTGTTGACATCATGCTTCAAGTTCAATACGGTTTGAGTTCTTACTTTGCCCTCTAGTGGAATTCTCCAGCAACAGGTGTAGTACATGTAGTACAAGTATGTGAGCAATGCCGTTCATGACACAACTAAGTGACTCTGTGGTTAAAAAGTATATCTTTGGGACGCCTGAATAGCTCACCTGGTTGAGTTTGGGCCCCATGTATAAAGGATCAGTCATTGCTGCAAATCTCTGTCTCTTTCGTCTTTCATATCTTCAGTTGTCAAGAAATTGTCTCCGTATCGGCCAATCAGAAAATAATAATCAGTCAACCTCTTGATTTGCATCACTGTCTTGCAGAAACCCCTTTTATAAATTTGAATAATCTTGTTACATTCATTCCTAACAACAAAGTCAAAAATCTTCCAACTCTTTTTTTTGCAGTTGCAACCACCTAGGGCTGGGCAATGTGGCTAAAGTATTCTATCCCAATATAGGTAATTTAATATCTCAATACCCATATAAAGTATATCACAACATTTGGTAATTTCACAAATAGTCTTACAAATAGTCCACATGGTACAGCCTATTTTTGTATAGTCCTGTGACAAATCATTATTTTGTTGAAGGTCCCATGGCCTTTTTCATTTTATTAGGTTTTGTGTGACATGGTGCTCTTTGGATGATTTTATATACGGTGGGGTTCAAAAGTTTGGGCACCCCAGTTAAAAATGTGTATTTATGTAAATAAAGAAGCCAAGAAAAGGCATCAAATTACAGATTAGATATTCATATACTATTTCCCAAAAAGTTAGAATTTATTTCCATCATTTACCCTTTCAAAATAACAGAAAACAAAAAAATGGCAAAGGTTTGGGCCCCTTGCAAAGTTAATACCTCTGGCCCCTTTGGCAAGTAGCACAGCTTGGAAACACTTCTTGTAGCCAGCCAAGAGTCTTTCAATTCTTGTCTGAGGTATTTTCGCCCATCTTCCTTAGAAAAGTCTTCCAGTTCTTTGAGAGTTCTGGGCTGTCTATCACGCACTGCTCTTTTAAGGTCTATCCATAGATTTTTATTATGTTGAGGTCAGGGGATTGTGAAAGCCAGGGCAAAACCTTTAGTTTACGCCCCTTGATGTAATCCACTGTGGATTTTGAGGTGTGTTTAGGATCATTATCATTTGTAGAAGCCATCCTCTTTTTAACTTCAGCTTTTTCACAGATGGCATCAAATTGGCGTCCAAAATTTGCTGAAATTTTATTGAATCCATTTTCCCTTCTACTTGTGAAATGTACCCTGTGCCATCTGGCTGCAATATAACCCCAAAGCATGATTGCTCCATCCCCATGCTTGACAGTTGGACAGAGGTTCTTTTCATTAAATTCTGTGCCCTTTCTTCTCCAAACGTACCTTTACTTATTCCGGCCAAAAAGTTCTAATTTAACCTCATCGGTCCACAGAATTTGTTCCCACAATGCATCAGGCTTCTCTATGTGTTCATTTTTAAACTTCAAACTCTGATTTTTGTGGCGAGGATGTAGAAGAGGTTTTCAGTGGCACAGTGCAGACAAACATGGGCTTTGACTTGCTTTTTTTCACAATTCTAGGAGCTCTTCTGTCTGATATTTGTTCTTGGTCTTCCAGCTCTTGCTTTAACTTCCACTGTTCCTGGTGACTGCCATTTCATAATTACATTCCAAACAGAAGAAAACGCTATGCTATCTTCTAGCTTTCTCCTGCTTTGTGAGAGTCAACTATTTTCAGTTTCAGTTTTCTAGACAACTGCTTAGAAGAAGCCAGGGTGCTGATTGTTGGGGCAAGGTCAGATGAGTCTGGGCGTTTAAAACCTTAGGTTTACATCACCTGGTTTTTCCAGACAATGATTGAGAACAATCCATGACGCTGTCAGGTCTCAGCTTTCCAAAGGGGGCGGTGCATGCTAAAAAGTCTGCAGGGTGCCCAAACTTTTGCAGACGCCATTTTTTGTTTTCTGTTATTTTGAAAGTGTAAACAATGGAATAAAATCAATCCTTTTTGTGACATATTGTACAAATGTCTAATCTGTAATTTGATGCCTTTTGGAGATTTTTTCCATCTTTTCTTGGCTTCTTTATGTACATTAATTAAAAAAAATTACCTGGGATGCCCAAACTTTAGAACCCCACTGTATACACCTTAGATGTCCCCTATTACCATATCTGAAGTCTTTTATATAGACCTTAGTGGTCCCCTAATACTGTATCTGAAGTCTCTTCTAAATAGACATTAGTGGTCACCTAATACTGTATCTGAAGTCTCTTTCCCAAAAGTCAGCCTTGATGCAGAATTACAGCCACTAGAGCCAGTCCCACAATGAGCTTTCCTTAGTATGTGCTATTTCTGAGTCTGTAGCTTTTGAGGAGGAGAGAAGGGAGGAAAGGTGGAGGCTGGGGGTGTGGCATTGACCAACTGCCACTTTGCACGTTTGAAAGCCATGAAGTCTCTCTCTCATGGGTTGGCCAAATTCTCTGGGCGGACAAAGCCGAGAAAGGGGAGGTGACCTTGCCCATTATGACCTCATAAGGGGCAAGATTCCAGCTCAACCCATCTGAGCTTTCATTTTCTCAAAGGCCACCCAGGGCTTGGTTTAAACCTACCGCCAATTCAATCCACTCGGGGACCATAGGCAGACTGGGGGAAGTCATATTAATGTTAAAAAACCTCATGAAGAGAAATGTTCCTGCCTTGGGACCTTCAACAAGAGATATTTTACAGATATGTATATTTGTTTTAGCTATACACTGACTATGTTTACATGCATGCACACAAATATTGTGATGTAAAAACAAAACCACAATCTTTAAATCATATTTTCATAGAAGATTTTCTGAGAAAGTTATTATTTGCTTGTTGGTGAAGAATAGAAATCCAGTCAGCCCACCTTCTGACACCTCTGCTATCATAGCCTGAGCTATTGAACAAAAGATGTAACCAAAGAAGGAGCAATTGCTCTGGGGGCAATGTCAGGTCAATTACAAAGCCTGAACCTGAATAGTATAAGCAGCAGCACAGCGCCACCCTTAAATTGTGTGCAATATGCAATAAGTTAAATTGTAGTCGCAACATACGTTTAATAGAGTTGTAATTGCTGGTTTTTCTGACAAGTGTATCAGAATCATCATCATGCTAGAGTAGCTTGTCAGGAAGAGGGCTAAATAAATTGGTAAGGAAAAAATTGGTTCTAATAGTTTTGGAAATAAATCCAGACATAAATAGTGGTTGCTGTTGCAGGTTTGCATTAGTTGGGAAACTGGGCTATTGGCCTTTGCAGGGGGCTCTGCTCTCTGAGTGCCCTTCTAGTTATTACAATCAACCCGTGAAAGAAATGAAAGCTTGAGTTTTTATTTTTTGGTTAAAAAAAGACTATTATAATTGAAAGTAGAAACAGTTTTCAATGGTAGTATGTGTAAAAAGTTTCAAATAGTTTTAATACACTAGATAGGCATTGTTACTATATCGCTGCAACCCTGGTTGATGGGATGAAGTCACCGGGTCATTGAGTGACCAATGTAGAAGTTGCTTTTAACTACATCTGAAAAGACAACACAAAACAAATACAACTACTACTACTGCTGCTAACAACTTTACCACAGTTGCTGCTAACAACAGCTATTTCTGCTGGAGCTGCTGCTATTACTGTTAAAAACTATTTCTGCCAATGTTAACTGTAACCAATACAGCTAACAAGGAGTTACAGCTGCTGCAACTACTGCTGCTGCTCCCATCCATTCCTGTTAGTATCTACTACTGATAATAGTGATGATGATGCTGAGGTTTCTGCAGGGCAGTGTTTTAGGAATAAACATGATATAATACTTTTACATATTTGCTACAATTGCTGTTTACCCCTACTGAGAATGAGCCTCATACTCATGCGTGCATGCTTGCCGGTTTTCAGTATAAAACTAAATAAAAAATAATCCTGACCAGCTATGTTTTAGTCTCTGAAAATTGTAAACTAAAATGTTTAAGCTTTAAAAAGGCACTTAATTTTCCATGTAGAAAGCACAGAGGTGAAACCGTTATATAACCGTTAGATAACTAGTACATTCATTGTTTAGGAGGATAGGGCAATGTACCTCCATGGTAAAAGCCTAAATCAAGTTGGCCCAGTTAAAAAAAGTTTTGTTTTGATTTGTTTTTCCCACCCAGTGACACCCCATTCCATCAGGTGGACAGAGCAAGCATGCAAACAGTAAGCATAGGGACACTAAAACATCAGGACACAGACATTCAGACAGACAGAAAACAGAGAACAGGATTGCACAATATTGCCAACTGAATAAATACAACAGACCAGGGTATAAAGGACTGTGGTCAATGCACTTCCATATTCATAAGTTACAAACTTTACTAAACTCTAATTGTTTGCAGATGACACAGCTTTTTGTCTCACCAAATTTTGCTGCAGTAGATAGCTTGGCCTGTAGCAGATTGGGTAAAAATATGGAATTCAAACCATTTCCACAAAACTGCAAATTACAAGGTGGAGGAAATCATTTTGCATAAGATCTTAAGGGCAATAGGTCAAGATTGAGGACGTCTTTTACTTGAGCTTGATAATCTTTCTACCAGTCATTAATTCCCCCCATAATTTTAGAAATGTGTCAGGATAAAGCAAAACATCTAGCTCTTGCAAATATTGCAGAACTGGTTTAATTTCACATGACCAGGTTGGGTAGACATTAAGTTAAAAACACTTGACCAGTTCCTGTGCCAAATGTTTTTCAGCATTCACATATGGAGACCTAAACCTATCAATTTCTTCAACTGACTGGAATGGAAGTGTACTGAAGTGTATGACAGAAAGATAAAGAGACGAAAACTGTAGACCAACACAAAGACAAAGCAAAAACTGGACCAAGACACCTGAGATGACAAACTAACATTGGCTGTAGGGAAAAGCAGGGTGACGAGAAACAACAAGGAGATGGGGGGGGTGGGGGTTCTCCAAAGAACTGAAAAAAAAAGTATGGCTGCAAAACTTTCCCTAAGCGGTACCCATCAGTTCAGTCTGTACCTTCGTTGACTGAGGGGATGTTATAAGAAGCGGGGCTCTGGGAGCCAGGGGCCCTCTGAGAAAAGACCCCAGGGGCCCCCGGAGCCCCAGCAGTGGTAGCAGTAGTAACAGTGCTGGTGTTGGCTGTGGCAGCTACAGCAGCTTGCAAAGGAAGAGAAGGAGAGAAATAGTAAAGAAGGAAAGAACAGGTTAGGAAAATATAAATAATTACAATAGTAAACTGGAGAGAGGAGATAAGCAATAAGGCAGCAGGGAAGAAGAAAAGGTATTTAGAACACACAAGAACAGAAATGAAAACACATGTACAAAAGGAAAAAAATACGGAGGCCATCACAAGAAAGAAAGTAATAAGTTAAAAAATAATAATGCATATACAATTTGATTTACACAACTGAAAAAAGTCAAGCCATTGACCCAAAACAAGTTCTTTTAATGTTCAAAAATTGAGGTCTTTAAATAATTTAATTATCTGCACATGGCAACTTATAATTAAGGATAGAGAAAAGTGGTGGTTATGGTAAATAAATCAACCAGTCTTATGGAAAAGATAATCAAAGGATTACAGCAAATGGATTTATGCTGATCTATTTCTTCTGCTTATATTAGCTATCTATTCTTTGTTGTAGTATCCTATAACTACAAAACTAAGTAATAATAGCAGTTAGCATTGACATTCATAACCAGTTGTTATTATTACAGTTCAAATAACCTAGAAATAATTGTAGAAGTAGGGTTTGATAATGAGCCCTTTAGCAACCTATAGTTAGCTTTCTTGGCTAGCATGTGCTAGCAAGAAACGACGAAAATTAATTCACTCAATATTGATAAATAAAAGTGAAACTTACAAACAAAACATCCACGAAACAGAATTTTTTATAATCTAAAAATTGCAAAACAAAAAGGGAAAAAGGCATAAAACAGCGATATAATCCCAACGCACAAATGAAGACTTCCTGCGGGTAAAAGTGACAAGATACAAAAAGCAAACAAAGATGCCACTTTATTTGCCAGCAAGCACTTGGTAGAGAGATTAGAAAAATGTGTTACTAAAACATTAAAGTTTCAGACTGTGGCACGAGCATCTTATTAACCCATATTTAGTAGGAACAATTTGAAAAACGAAATATGAACCTTATTTTGAAAAAAGATGACCATCAAGTCTGTTGACAATTTACCTGCAGGTCAAATATTATTACGTCCTGGTTCAAATTGTAATAATAATATAGATTTGATGTTCGTGCTAGGGCCAGAAACCTTAAACCTTCATACTAACAAAAGCAGTTGTTTAAGTACGCTGTTTCAAACACTTAGTAAAGTAGTGAAGAGTATTTCTTGAACATATATACATATTTAATTAACTAATAACATTTCAATGCAGTCTATGACAGTACATACCCTTACTGTTCACATAAAGACAGCTAAGCAACAAGAATTACAAATTCATAAACTGTCAATAAAATGGTCCAACAACCACATTATGTAGAACAACAGGACACAACAGAGAAAACAATTGGAGCAACATTACATCAGTTGATGGGGAAGAAAAAAAAAGGAAAATGCTAATGTGAAAGTGCACAAAACACAAAAGCAAAGATTGACTGAAAGTACAATGGAAGAAATATTAAAGAAAGAGTGTTTGTGGAACGGGTTTCCTTCTAGAGAACAGGCAGCAGGCTGAAGCCATGCAGTGAAAGAAAAAGAGAGAAACAGAAGGGGTGAGAAAGAAATCAGAAAGATAGACAGCAGATGGCTGAGGGCAGTCAACAGCAGTTTGCCAGCATTGGTTGCATTCTTTTGTCACCATATATTATGTATCATACACTTTAGGTACTGGGCCAATAGTTGAGCCTTGCAGGACAGTGCCCTCTAGAAAAGGCTAGGATGGTATTAGTAACATCATTAAATTAACATCCCTATTAATACTTCAATACTAATTTCTGCCTCACAAATGGTAAAGCTAAGGAAGTATGGATATAATGTAGTACTCAAGGTACCTGTACAGTAAAATGAATTACAAGACTCTTTATTTCTGATTTAAGTATTGCAATAAAATATTAAACCATAGCTTAGTACACGGACAAATGTCCAATACCACGTGTATGTAGAGTACACGCATTCTTTCACATTTAATGTTTTTCCTCCATAAACAGTTCCATGCTAAACTTTTATAGATTGTATAGATAGTCATGTTGTTGTTGAGTCACAGGACAAAGCTTTTTGAACTGGAAGACACACCAAAAACTAAATCATAAAAAGATGTACAATTTGTTTAATTCTGAAGAAATACTTTTTTTATTAATAATACTAATTGTTAACTTCTCATGTGAGGTTTACTAATAATTTTTGAAAGACTGACTATTAAGTGTATCTTAGGTCTGCTGCTTCTTTACTAAATTTATTATTAGAGGAGGCCAAACTGGCTAATACTTTAAATGTCAGTATTACGTCATTAATTCAGTGATGTGTGAATGGTCTGCTGCTCTCTGAGGACATGAGAAAAGGTGCTTCACCATGCAGAGAGCCAATACGTAAAAGTTTGGCTTTGGAAAAACTTATTTTCTACACCGATGACAGGGTTTTAAAGACAATCCTCAGACTTCATTACAAATGAAGTTGGATCCCAAAACCTTAAGCTAAAGATCAGCTTGACTAGCTGCAAAGCCTATGCAAGGTAGTAGGGAATCTTATTTTCCCCATATTTCCTGGCCTGGGAGGAGAAGCACGAAATATACAGTATAAGCCAAGTTCATTGCCTGTGATTGGTCTGGTGAAAACAGGCATTTGGAAGTGATAAATGACAATTTGTCATTGTATAAACCAAATAAATTCTTCAAAAGAAAGTCATTGGGTGTTTCCCAAGTCATAGCAGTCAAGCTGAGATAAATTTCATTTTATGTTAGCGTTATGAGGCTTCTGGTGCGTGCTGCCACTGTAAAGGACTTCTGCAAAAAGACTTGCGTAATTCTGAATTGATACATATGTTTTATACGTATCATTTGGTTTACCCTTATAATTTAACAATTTTGTCTTGTTTTCCTGGAAATGGGAAAAATTATCTAATATGCAGATGACACTTTAATATTCATATCTAACATGATAACTCAGGTAGCTAACTTCTTGATGCTTACAAATTCTGATCATTTTCACACTAATACACACTAAAAAAGGTGCCTAATGTCACGACATAGCATGGCCAGTATAGCACTGTATTTTTTACTATGGCCATTAAATAAGTGTTTTATTACCTTTAAGTACTTCTCAGAGTTTCCCAGTCATAACTACAACTTTAATGTTGACATGAATGGTATATGGAAGTCAAAACACCCACATGATCTGAATCTGATAAAATTAACCTGCAGGTATTTTTGCTGTTTTTAAAATACTAGAAAATAGTGAAAAGTGTGCATCCTGATTTCCTAAAGCTCAGAGTGATTATTTTTGTGCAACCTACAGAAACCCAAATAAATTAAGTTTATTATTACATAACACAAAGAAAACCAGGGAATCTGCACAAGTAAGCAGCTAGAAAACAAGACTAATTGGCATAGTTTAAATAAATATTACTTAAATAGTTCCTCAGTTATAACACGTTTTTGTCAATTGACCAATTCATTAATTGACTTATCGTCTTAGCTATATGGTGGCCGAGACGGTTCAATCCAAACGTAAAGCTACAACACAAACGCAGAAGCCATAACACAAATACAGTCATGTGTTTATCTCTCATGTGAAGGGCTCATTGCATGAGTGTAATGAGGATCTCAATTTCCAAAAATTATAAAAGCGCATGTCTCCTTAAATAACAAACCAAAGCACTCCGTAGGTTGTATGCAAACATTGTTTGGTCCATCATTTATGGCCCACATGTAAAAAATTAACTTGGTGAGTGCAGTGTTTTTGTTAATGAAAAAAATAATGGACAAAACTACAAAAATAAGACCCATGTTGCAATAAACCCAAATTATCCTTTGTTCACATCCACTTGAGTAAGTGTGTGTTTTCCCTGATGGAAATTGCTTGTGCAGACAAAGAAACAGAGAAAAATAAACATTTGTTTGTTTGTTTTTTCCCAAAAAATTGAATTACCGTAGTCATGATCGTAAAATAGTAACTGTAAGATGTTTTTAGGTGTGTTAAATTATGTTTAGACACCTTGCTCTCCCTGTTAATCTCACTGTAAATGTTGCAGTATATTAGAGGGGCCTCCTGATTTCCATGTGAAAAGAGACAGTGAACAGGGTTAACAGCGCTCTCCTTCACAAAGCCACACACCCACATACGCACAAACACACACACACACCCATAAACACACGGTGGGAGTAGCTTGCTGAGCAGAGGTCACGGCTAAGCGTTCCCCCTGAATGGTGGTGAATAGGCGTGTGGCGTGTATAAGTCCACGAGCTTGTCACGCTTGGCCTCCATTAAAATAGGACAATAGCACTAAAAACCCCGCCTCCCCTGAACACCCAAGGGTGCCACCCATGGCATATGTGTGTACAGAGTCTGTTTTTATATAGATTTGATTTTAGTCTGTGTATTTGTAGGTACTGAGCCTGATGTGGTGTGGTAGGTAATGTGTGCGTGCGTGTGTCTGTGTGTGTGTGTGTGTGTGTGTGTGTGTGTGTGTGTGTGTGTGTGTGTGTGTGTGTGTGTGCGTGGGGGGTAGGCAGATGGTGACGGCAGGTTAAAACCCCTACAGTGAACCACAGTGGGTTTCTTTCTGCAAAAAAAACTCCATAAAAAATGTCACCTTCACTAAGTCTCTTTCTCTCTATTTCCATTTTCTTTCTTTCGGTCTTTATAGATGCTTCATCCACCTCTCTTACGTGAAAACATTACAATCCACCAGAACTACGCCGAAACGGACGTCCTAAAAAACCTGCTACATGTTGGGGCTACAGAGGTACACCAAAACAGACATTTTTTAGAATCAAGGCAACAATGTCTGACTATGCTGATGATTAGATCAAATCAAATATATTTCATGTGATTCATACTGGTAAAATGCATACCATAATAATTCCAACAAGTGGGAATTTAAGGGTTTGTTGCACTTAAAAACGGTGCACTTCTCTTTCCTTTGTTCCTGACAGACAATCGTTATAATTCACACGGCAACAAAAGGCCTGTGTCAAGTGTGCATAAACACAGTACATAAACAAGTTATTTTAGAATTTTGGACACAACACAATGCTGTGTTTCTTGTGAGGACAGCCTTAACATTTCCAGTACAAATCTCTCTATTTGAAAAAGAGAGGCTGTCAAAGTGAATGTGAATCAGCCTCACCCCCGAAAACTCTTTAAAGTTCTATTGAGCAAGGCCCAGAACCCAATAACACCAAGTGAGTAGGTTACAGTAAAGTATTAACGTAAAACTGTTTCTGTGTTTTTCTAAATTTACAAATTCAGTGCGCAATAGGTCTTTCATGGAAAAATGCTGCAAAGCTGCAGTCAGGTTTGTACAACTCCACCCACATGTCAAAAACAGCAGAACATCCCTTTAAAGATTTGCTGACCAAGGAAACGGTAGCAGCTTCATCCTAGGATATTTCATTTTTTTTTACTTTTCCCTGTGGATTTCATTGCCTGTGGGCTGCATTATCAAACGTCCTCCTCTCCTCCCTCCCACCCTCCCCGCAGGGCCCTGGGGTGTGTGAAGCCAGCGCCCCCTCCCCTTTTGTAGTTACCTTGTTTGATCTGAGCCTGTAGTGCAGGGTTGGAGGGCTGATGGGGGGCAGCCAGTGTCCTGCGAGGAGTCTCCGGGGTTCCTCCCGGTCTGGGAGGCCTGGAGGAGGATCACAAAGAGGAGGCATGAAATATTAAAAGGAGCAGGGAGGATAGAGGACTGTGTCCACACTGTGTGTGTGTGTGTGTGTGTGTGTGTGTGTGTGTGTGTGTGTGTGTGCGTGCGTGCGTGCGTGCGTGCGTGCGCTAAGGCTCCAGCCTATTGAATTTTAGGTGGAGGACACAATCCTGACTCTGAACAGACTGGAGGCGTCTAACCTTCACAGACACAAACATTTCCAATACAACAATCAATGGAGTAATCAATGATGGTTGCCAGGCAACAAGCTGCCAGGGAGTTCTTCAATTAGCCGTAAAACATGCCAAAAAGATCTACTGCAAGGACTATTTGAATAGCAACAAGAGGATGTTACAAAAACAGAAGAAAGACAAAGAACGAAAAACTTGCACATCTATTCTGCCTGCACTTCATCCATTGTATGGTATAGTGTAAGTAGTGCTGCATAAATCTGGGTCAAGTGAAAATTGCTGTCACTATTGAAGGTAGCTTGGCTTTTTAAAATACTTTTTAAGTATTGGCCGAGCTCGACGGAACGGATCAGTATCGTACCAGGCACTATCCACAACCTTCACCAATGGAAAGTCAAAAAAGAGCGAGTCAAGTCAAGCCGCACCATATAGTGGTAAAATGTAATTATTGTTACTTTGAAGAAATAAAGCGTATAAGGGTAAGGGGTACAAAGAAAAAGCTCATTTGTGAAAAACGGACAATCACAAAATGAAACAAATATAATTTTTGGTGACATTATCGTTAATAAAATTATTATTATTCAACCCACTTTTTCTCATACATACAAACACACACACTCACTGCTTTTCACTATAAAACACACAATAAACACACTGGCAGCATGCACACCCACCTACACCTGCAAGAGCAAATACATGAGTTCATTAATATCATATTTAATAGCGTGCTTGATATACAGTACATAATTTCCAATTCATTGCAAACACAGTATGTGTTGCTTTCCAATGTAGATTTATTGTAATAGAATAGAATGCCTTTTTTGTCATTAACCCTTGCATTGTCTACACTTTCGGGACCCTCTTGTATCCGGACCCGTGACTTATTTGGGATTTTCTTTTTAATTGTGAAATACAATTTGACTTCATAAACTATTAACAAATATTGTCTTTATCTCAATTTCAAACAATTGAGATGTTTAGGGAATGCATTCAGTCTCTACTAGAAAACTAGAAAAAATGGAAGTGTGATTTGTTTTTTGTCATTAGGTTATGGTTCATGTTAAAAATCCAAATTGTTCATATCCAAAATATTTTTGAAACTGAGTCAGGAATCAACAGCTCAAAGGATGACTTGATATCCTGAACATGAGTCATAGCAAATAGTGTGGGCCCTGGTACCATCCGTATTATATTAGCACAGAGCGGGGGGATGAAGACCATTTTATCTGTCCATTCTTTATTTATTTTTACCCAAAAACCATACAAGGGTTTTACAATGTCCGAGATCAAAACTCCTTTTCCAGTGCCAACATGAACAGCAGGTAAGAGAAATGTAACATGGAATAAAATCTTTACAATACACATCTTTATAACACAATAATTATCAACAATATCAGAATCTATCAGATATCCAAATCTCCGGGTGGACTTGGTCACTGGTCGCTACATCACATGTTTTGTTGCTTTGATTGGTTGCAAGTCTATTGGATTGCGCCCAGAGGCATTTTGGTCTAGGGCTGAAATTGCCCCTTTACAGAGAAGTCTCAGGCCAACTCACATTTGAGATTTGGCATGGTAATGACAGGCTGGTTACAGTATTCACAACACACTGAGGTGTGGAATTCCTTTCCAAATTGTACTAATTTCACCAGAATTTTAGGAGATGTTTAAGTGGCTTTTAAGGTACAAAATTAACTTGAAAGCACTGAAAAGCTTGGGTTACATTTCTCTTGCTTTGTGTTTTCCTCCCTGACTCGTCCTCGCTCGCCCTCCCTGCAGGGTTATTCTGTGCAGGGCTGAAGAAATTATAAAATGTTCCAAAAGGTGCTCCAGCAGCAGGACCTTGACCTCCATGTTAAATCTTTCAGAGCACAAGGAGAGCTCAGACAGACTAAACAATCTGCTTCACAGACTTCAAAACTTGACAGTAGTTGAACTTCAGCTGCTGCTGGTATTATTGTGCATGTGAACAGCGTATGTGTAGGTGCTTTGAATTTAGATTCTGTTCTGTTTGTTTGGGTTGTTATTTTTGTTTTTCAGCTGGAATCACTGATAACAGATCAGGGTGGTGATTTTCTGCCTGGTGGCACAGATATGTTGAGCTAAGGTTAAGACGTTCTATTCAATACATCTACTCTCCGCACTATTAAGGAACACGTCTGTGTCCAAATGCTTCTGGTTTTTTGGGCAGTGCTCCTAAGATACAAACCCTAACTCTAAGCATCTTAGTTACTCGTTACTAGAAAATGAAATTAGAAGAAATTTGTTACATTGGAAAAAAGAAGGTTTGGCAAATCATTGCTTCTGGACTGCATGTTATTGCAGGCTCCATTCCAGTTGGTGACATGCAAAAAGAACAACCACCAAAGGCCAAAATTAAAGAAGAAGAGGAGGAAGCATAGGGACGGATAGTAGCTGTTGTTTCCATCAACACGTTTTTGTCCGTATTAAGTGATATCGAATGAAAAATGCTTTATGGAAACAGTAAAATTCGATGGAATTTCCTGAATCTCGACTCAAAGGAAATACGTTCGGTCTCAGATTTTCTCTTGATCAATATACTGCTTATGCGATAAACGCTGATGGAAACGTTATTTACCAAATGAATAATGAATTGCGATTAAGTTTTAGGTCATTTTATGGTTGCAACTCGCCACAAAAACAAAGAAGAAGAAGTTTTTGTTCATCTCGGGCCAATATTTCCTCTCGGTCTGCACACATGGCGGGCATCAACAAATACAGATGGAAGTGGCCGGACGAGGAGACGAGAGACTTTTTGAATTTGATTTATCAGGAACTCGCAAAGGTAAGGACGAGCTGTGGGACGTCCTCCGGAGTAAGTAGTAGGTGCTCAAACAACAAGACACGTCTCAAAAAAAAAAAAAAAAAAAAAAATACAGAGTCTCACAGCAGTGCCAGAGGGAAAATAAAAGGCGAGTCATAGCGTTGTTGTTTTCTTATCATAGCTTGATATGTCGCTGTCAGCTGGCACATAAGCACTAAGTACTAACTCGTGCAATATTGATCATTGAAGGCAAGGAAACTTTATTTCTACGGCACTTTTTCAGCAACAAGCCAATTCAAAGTGCTGTACATGAAACATTAACGAGCAATTAAAAACAGTCACGATGAAAATAAAAAAAAGACTAAAAAAGATAATATGCGAATACAAGAAGAAAAGTCACAGTGAGTAAGAAATTAATAATTATTCAATTTTATAGGTTTTAGGGACGGGTTTGGGAGGATAGGGGGAGGGGTTTTATTTAGTTTTGAGGTGAAAATGTTCCAATTAAATAACAAAATGTTAATAGTATAAATAGGTTTGGAATTATTTTTAGAATTGAAGTCTTTTTTTTTTTTATAATTATAAAGGGAAAGTACCAACAACAGATTGGACCACTGGGTGCCGAGAACAGAATTTCAAGTACCGGTATCGTGGGAATGGTACCCAACCCTAATGACCCCCCCGATGACAGTGGTGATGAAGATAAAGTTAACACACCTTTGGCCATAATCAAAAGTTGTTTTTTTTTTACTTTAAAAAAATATATATCTGTATCGAGTTTCCAAGGGGCACATAAAACACAAAGGAAGACAACCACTGAGTAAAGAATAAAGCCCTCCTTTTAGCCCTTTAAAAACCAATAAAACAAGGTTTCTCAACGGAGTCAAAATAAGGTACTGTAGCCATTGCATGTCATCTGGAAATATACTTTGAGATCTCAGACCATGATAGACCATCGAGGCCACTCCGTGCACCATCCTCCCCAATATAGTCCAAGAAGGGGTCCAAGATTTCGAAAAAGCATGTCTCTTAGCCATAAGCTACTACCTTCGAAAGGGAGAATTTCCAACACACTCCAGTCCATTGTGAAATTGTGGAAACAGAGTCTGAGATCCACAGAAGAAGAATGCATCTCCTTGCATCAAAGAGAAGCACCTCCGGCCGCCTTAGTTTGGAGGAGTCAAGAACCACTGCTTTAGGATTTAACCCCAGAATACAACAGCCGACGGGAGTTAGAGATAGTTTGTTCTGGACTAAAACATCAATTTCCTTATATGGTTTGACCGAGAAGTCATTAATAAAAGGGGCATTCCAATATGCAGTGCAAATCTTTACCTTCACACAACTAACTTTTATTACAAAATTTCCAGAGTAATGGGTAATTTATAGCGTTTCTAAATTGCATCTCCCTGGCTATGTTGGTAAATAAGCAACCTGCAGGGCCTGACCAAACCCTATCCCACACATCGTCCAGGACAGTCCTCCCAAAATCCACTTCCCAGAGAGAGACCTGACCCGACCCTTACAGTCACTGGTTGACAGGACCTTGTAAAACCTCCTTATAAGTTTCCGGGAGTCAGGCTTCAGGAGAGCCTTTTCCACAACTGAGACGGAAAACCCATTAGGATACAACCTAGTATTAGAAAGAATGAAACTGCGTATTTGCAAATACCTACAAAAGTTATTCTGCAGGAGATTTTACTTCTCTCTCTAAGCTGATCAAAAGGTTTACTTTAACTTTTGATATTTAACTACATTTAAAATCGTGCATTAAATGAATGCATAAGTACAGTAAACATCAGCCACTTTAAGACTTTTACTCAAGTAATATTTTAAAAAGTGACTTTAACATCTACCAAAGTTATTTACTTGTACTTTTGCTCAAGTATTGCTTTCAAGTACTTTATACAACAGTTGCCTTCCACGTCCAGCAAACACAGAAAAACAATTTCATCCCGTTGGAGTCGCGGTTTGGCTCTTGGTGTGTGTGTGTGTGTGTGTGTGTGTGTGTGTGTGTGTGTGTGTGTGTGTGTGTGTGTTTACCTGACTGGTGCTTTCTTCATGTGCTCTCCAACAAAGGTGGCGTTGGTCATGCCCATCAGAGTGTTGGCCAGTGAGATTACAGACAGCAGGTGTTGCGTGGTGACGGCCCTTGAAACGCCGTACGTCCCCTTCCCAACGATGTCGGTCAGAGTCAGCTTCAGACCAGTCGCCAGGGACAACTGCTGCAGCAAGGACTCCTGGGAAACAGAGGCAGACAAATTAACCAGGGACCCTGGAAATACAGGTCAACGTGAGTGTGTTTTACTCAGTTCGGACACTACAGTTTGCCGAATGTGTCTGCTGTCATCTCCCAATTCACTAATATTAAAAAAAATGTTATTTAGTACTTTACAGTATATTAGTACTTTATGACACCCGCTCCGTAAAGCTGCTACAAAATTGTGCTAAAACTAATACTGTTATATTAATAACTGTCATGTCTGAAATTGAAATTCTGTAATAGTAAAATGTAATAGTAATTGTAATTGGGGTGTTGGAATACGATAATGTATGAATACATGTCTGTATGGAATACAACAAGATCACATATTTTACTGTAAGTTATTCATTATTATTTTGGAAATAAGCACCTCTTCAAGAAGCCAAAAAATAGTAAATAAAAAAATAAAAGAAATCACAGAAACAGATTAAATTTACGGGAAAAACACAAAATTCCTCACATCATGGCAGCTTAAGTAATACATAAACATAAGTAAACGTAAACTATCAAAATTGGCACCGATTACCTCACATAAAAAAAATCATTGATGTTTTTTTGAAAGGAAAAATAATGGCAATGACATTACACTGATTTTATTCTTTGTGTTCTATAATCTTTGTTCTTTTTTTTTTTTTTTTCCTGTACTTTGTATCAGCCTTGTAGATAGTGATCAAAGTACCTTGAAGGTAGGCAGCATAAGGGACATGTGACCTCCTCTAGAAATCAGGCCAAAGGAGATGGGGCAGTGCGGTCTGAGCATGCCCAGTCGGTCCAGACAGATGCCATCAAGCTGTTCGTTGAGACCCCAGGCGTGAAGGCAGGACATGAAGAGTTTGGCCGTGTCCATCGTTAGGTTGTACTCCAGCAGACTCAGAGACTTGGACTTCTCCTCCCGCCTCCTCATCTCCTCCTCCTCCTCCTCATCTTCGTCTAACAGGTGCTCCTTGATGGTCTCCTTCATCGTTTCCTTCACCTGGTTTAGACAAGGGATACTTTTATTTAAAAGAAAGAATAAGAAAATGGTAAAAAGAAAAGCATAAGCCTAAAAATGAGTCACTAAATACTATCCTGAAAATATCCAGACAAAACGTCCTACAAATAGCCAATTTGCATACTGACTTTGATTGTTTAGGACAGATACATTTTCCCTTCTTTTCATTTGTGTTTACTGACCTGTTTGAAGATCTTGTTGGCCAGGAAGGACCCCCCCTTGTCAGCCCCAGCCTGGCTCTTCTGCAGCGTCTCTGGAGACACCAGCGTGGGACTCGGTCTCTGGGCTTCCTCTGTCAGCAGCTGAATGATCACCGCCTCCACGTCGAAGAACAGCACGTGCATGTCAGGGTCTGTCAGGTTGGTCTTCATCGCCTGGACCACAAGGGCATTATGGGAATATTTCGGCAGGTTGCCCTGGAAGAGAAACAGATTTTAAAAATAAATGATCAAACTGAAAGCAGCAGAGGCCGAGTTATTCTGACTATTAGATCCCAGAACAGCGCGAGCACTAACATTTCCCATAATTAAACTGGATAGTGTTTTTTGTTAGTCTTTCCTTGCATGGTTAATGCCCACATCTTTTGTTCTGTATCTGCGGCCAATTAGTCACGAAAATCCGAAACCGCCGGAGCGCAGAGTCTATTAACACTCTCTGGTTCTTGAAAACACACTTCCAGAAGAAAAAGAAAGGGCAGGGTTAGAATGCATTGTAAACTAAAAGAAATGTGTAGTCTAAGTTGTCATGAGTTCAATGCAACACGGATATTGCAGCAGAGTGTTTAGACTTTTATTTTTTCTCAATTCAGTTTTCCATCGGCCTATGGCCTTGTCTTTTTGCAGTGCGCCGTTTTACATTTCTGTGGGTCGTTTTCTTTCATTTAATTGAAGTTGTATGTGTTTAAAAAGAGAAATATGCCCGCCCTGCCCTGATAAAGAAATATTTTGGTTAACTTCTAGTGATTATTCTCGTTTGCAGCCGCATCCAAATCTCAACACCCAAAGAATGGATTTGGTTTAATAGAAGGGTTTAGGAATCTTTCAATGGTTTACTTAAGCACATTTCATTAGTTTGTATAAGGTAGTTCTGTAAAATATTGGTTTTCTACGGGCTGCCTAGATTTTCAGAAGACAAGTCACAGACAATCCACCTGGCATTTCAACATTAGTGTTGCAACAGAATCATCGCATAATAATAATAATAATAATAATAATCATTGCAAAGTGTGGTGATGATGGCCATAACTGTGTTCCTTCGCCCAAATAATAATACAAATAATATAAAAAATGGGAACATATTTGAATGATATTGATACATTACTTGGGCTAAAATAATCAAATAAATAAAAACAGCTATTTCCCGGGAAATGGGTTGTCTTTTCCAGGGATCTGATTCATCGAATTTTTGGGGAAAATATTAAACCCTTGTTTCCACCAACACCTGATAAACATATCTGGAAATTTAGCTGTAGCTAATGTGCTGTTGAACCAAAACTTCAAGACGGTAAAAAGCCACCACCAGTTGCACCTTTCACATGAAACACGTTATCTATTATTACTATAAAATATACTGTGTAGTTGAGCTTTAATATCCACATTTAGGAGATAATTATCAAAAATCTAAACCACTTAAACCACAACATTGACCACTTCAGAGAATGATTTAAATTTGTCACCTGTTTAAACACATACTGTCATATAAGCGAGCACACACACACACACACAATTAGCTGTAATTGCCACCAATACTTCCACACCACTCGATTTAACTGTATTAGCAGAGATGCCTGCGCAGAGTTATATGAAGAACAGTACTGCTTGTTTACATGTTAATGACATAATGACTGCAGTCACACAACTGGGATCCTGTTAGAGTCAAAGGAAGGAAAACGGGAGGGGGGTGATTAAGAAAAGAACAAGTGAGGAAATAAAGAGGGAGACCAAGACCAAAGTAGATCTGAATCTGTGTTCCAGGAAGGATTTTGTATTAATTTTGTATTTGTGTTAAGGTGGTCTTCAGCTGGACAGACACAGTACAGCATGGTTTAAGCCACAGATCGATCATGAGAGATAGAAAACCGAACTGCACCAGGAACAGACCGACTAGACATTCTATATCTATATGGTTTAGCCAGCTGCGGAACCATATTTTAAATTTCTCTTGAAACTGAAGGAATTATTATTCCTTCAGTTTCCCCTCTATGTGAAGGGCCCCTATGAGGGGCTTCACATACTCAAAAGCTCACCCAAATTGAAGGTTGCATCAAATCTGGTGAAAATCTGTGTATTTTAAGAGTTTCAAGAATAGGCGCACAAAAATGGCCTGCCAGCACTGCAGTGCGTTTAATATAGACTAACGAAAAGTGGTACACATACAATATGTAGCATGTAAAGACATCCAAAAACGCTCATTTGACCCAGAACCTTAACGCAACAGGACGACCGCCATTTTGGTTTGAAAGTTCTAAATGGTAGCGCTTTTGGCTATTTCTACATGTTTTACTTTAACAAACTCCTCCTTGAGATTTGATCTGAGTGACTTCAAATTTGCTGTGTATTATCTTAAGACGACAAAAGACGATAAAGACGATGAAAAATGGTGTACGTTTCGATGGTGAGTCCAACATTGACGACATCTTAAGGCCGGTATTTACTCAAAAGGCACAGCGCATAGCAGAGCCCCCTAGTGGCGACAGGAAGTAGGCCTAAAAGACAAGGTGCTAACTCCTCCTAGGGATTTCCTCAGATTGACTTCTAATTCAGTCTGTGTCACCTAAAGACCTCTCACAATGAAAAATTGAATCAAGAGTCTTGAATGATTTCAAGACTCTTGATTCTTCTGTTTTTATTGGTCATGGTTTGGTCAGCCCCCTATGCTTTAGCCAAGGGCTTTCACAGCTAATGTACTTTATGACGTACTCAGCAGGGAGTTCCCTTTCATTGGTGACGACTTGCGTGTGTCTAAGTGCAAATGCACGCATCAGCCAGTAAGCCCGACGCGCGCAGAGGAGCGAGGGCCCTTCCAACGCTGCTTGCAGCTTTAATAGAATTTGTTTCTGTATGTCTGGCTATACTTCAACTTTAGGCGTTTTCACCATATTGTTACTTTAATTTAACTAATTAGTATTTAGTCCGTGTTACACTGCCTGGTTTAGGAAACACGGTTTTAACCATTCATGCCAGTAACAATCGTTGAATAGAACTGGATGGGCCAGTGTGAGAGAGACAGAGAGAGAACAATAATTAGCTGTGGAGACCCCTGACTGAACGGGAGACACAATACACCTGCAGCTGGGACTGTGTGTGTGTGTGTGTGTGTGTGTGTGTGTGTGTGTGTGTGTGTGTGTGTGTGTAAATGCATGTGTACTTGATGCACACAATGCAACTACCAGATTGTTTCTATGCCTCCTGTACAGAGTTAAGTGAATTAAATTAAATTAATAAAAGAGCTTTTTTTTATTCAAGCTCATATCATTTCCACAAAGACTACCAATAGAACACCGTGTCTGCACTATGGTAAATATAGATAGTGGAAGCTTGCTGACATTTTACCTAGGTACACATTGAACTGGCATCAGTGAGCAGTTTGTTTTGTTAGAGGTCTTGGATTTTTTACCACATTTTTGAAGACATTTGTGCCTCATTCCTATTTTTCACTAGGAGTGTGTTTGCCTCTGTGTTTGCAGTGTTAGTGCCTCTGTGTGTGTGTGTGTGTGTGTGTGTGTGTGTGTGTGTGTGTGTGTGTGTGTGTGTGTG
>NC_048422.1:2784950-2798498 GCF_013103735.1 Etheostoma cragini
ACACACACACACACACACACACTCACACTCACACTCACACTCACACTCAGATCCCAATGACTGACACACACACACACACACACAAACACACAGATCCCAAGGACTGACACACACACACAAACCCACAGCATCACCCAGTGGTCGGAAGACGCCATCGCACAGCTGTGGGGCTCTCTCACCTTCACCGACTGGGGCATTTTTCAGGAAAGTCTGTGTGAGCAGATCTCACTACATAAAGTTCTGCATCACCACCATTATTCCAACAACAAAACATCACCAGAAACCCAAACTTCAGACCCTGGATCAACCCCCTTTATGAAGCGCGCTCTCAAAGAAAAACAGAAAGCTTTCAAGCAGAAGGACTGGGCCACTCTCAAACTACTCAACAGACAGCGGGAATTTAGTAACAAACACGAAACAAGCTTTGCAAAGAGTCAAAATATTAACCTGACAGGAACAAAAAAGAACCACATCACAGCACCAGACCCAATAACCTCTGCTAACACCCTAAACAGCTTCTTTACCTGGTTCGACACCCACATGTGAGGGCTTGCTCAGTGCCCTCCCTCAACCAAGACCCAATATAATCCCTTCACAGAAGAGGATGTCTGACAGCAGCTGGCCAGGTGCAAACCTGGCACGGCAACAGGGCCAGACAGCATACCAGCAAGGGTGCTGAATAGGGCTGAACGATAGTGTTTTAGCACTGACATCGCAATGTGCACATGCGCAATTGTCACATCGCGGGACGTTGTGATGTTGCCGAAAAAAGTTTTTGCTGCTTGATAGAAAAGCAAAAGTTCGCTCCTTTTACATGATTATTACAGTCCAACCCTTCCCCTTTAAGACAGGTTGCCATGTGGTTAGTGTGTGTATGTGACGGTAGTCCGACAGGGTTTATTGTTATAGGAAGTAAGGCTCTCATTATGTAGAAAACTACCGTAGGCAGCAGCTGCCGCTGACACAGTGATGTGCATAGTTTTCAATGTGTAGTCAGTGAAGCTACAGCAGTCAGTGTTTTATGTTCACTGCAAATACGAACTAAATCCCCTGATTAATGCAACATAATCACAACGTCTCCCGGCCAGAAAGCTGCTACCAGCCAGGCTAAAGCTAATATAGTTAGCCTAAAGAAACAAGCAGAAAGTTGCTACCAGCCAGGCTAAAGCTAATATAGTTAGCCATGCTAAATCTTAAATTGCACTCGCACTCATAATCATGAAATGCCTGGAAAAATTAATCCTCCACCTCATCCTGCCAAACGTCAGACAACACCTGGACGAACATCAATTTGCATACAGACCCAGACGAGGTACGGAGGACGCAGTGGCATCCCTTCTCCATCCCATCCTCCCCAACACCTACAGCAATCTGGCAACTTCGCCTAAGTCCTTTTCAGTAACTTCAGTTCTGTTTTCAACACAATCCTACGTCACCAGCTCATCAAAAAATTACATCACCTCAACATCCCGCCACCCCGCATCCATAGTGGATCCATAACTTCCTCAGCAACAGACCGCAGACCATGAGAATATGGCTCAACATCATCATCAACCATCATCACTAACACTGGAGCCCCACAGGGCTGCGTTCCAGCCTCTTCCTCTGTGGTCATCTGTGGTTATGGTCATCAGGGCTCCAGACTAAGTTTTTTTACTAGGAGCACTGTTGTCCCTAACTAAAAATGTTAGGGGCACAGGCACAAAATTTAGAGGCGCACAATTTTTTACATTCCACTCGAGTTAACTATTTTACTGGTAAATGCTTTGGTAATAAATACAGAAACTCAAATGTCCCATTTTATTTTAGTTCACAGTCACAGTTTAATATAATGGTACAAATGCACATTTAGAAATGTAAACAAAGTATTATTATTGTCAGTGTACTGTATTATTGCCTCATACTGGCTCCCACTCTTCCCTCTCTGTCTCTTTTTTTTAGTTTACACTAAAATAACCATACCTAAAGGTGTTTAAACTTCCATGGAGCAAGGAGTATCTAGGTTAACTAAGTATCTAACACAGAGAGTGGGACATATTGAGCAATGAGGGAGCCAAAGAGAGAGGAGCTCACAACAGTCACACAAGCACTATTTGTTTTTATGTGGTAAATGGTTATATATTTGGCATTGTATGTGTATTTTTTTTTATAGAAGCGGTCTCCGCTCTCACATTTCAACCTCTCTTACCCAAGTGGAAGACCAGTATGTGTACACGTGGGGCAAATTTCGGAGCTGAGGTTTAAAAATTCTAATCAATCAGTGAATGCACTACAGCAATGTCGGGGTCTATCAACACAGCTCCGCCAAACGGAAGTGCACAAAAAACTGAGTTGAGATGTAAACAAAGTGAGGGAAAGAGAGGAGGGCTAACAAGACCCACCAGTTACTCATGGGTCTCGCTTTTGCAACCGGTAGTGGCGTCATACTCTATGCTTGAGGCTATGCCTAGTGTATTGTATTTAAACTGCGAAGTGCCTTTACTGTCGGCTAATGACTGTAACATTTGCAGTTCATGGAGTTCATCTCCTAAAGACTTTTAAGCGAGAAATAGGTCAGGCAGTTGGTGAATCCGTTTTCGTCAGATTTTGAGATGCTGCTGTGAGATTTTTGGCCTTCCACAGATTCCCGATTCATTGATGCGCCTCTTCCACATTTAACGTGTAAAGGGAAAAAAAGAAAAAAGTGGGGAAAATGTACTCATCGCACATGTGCAACTGGATGTAAAATTCATTCGATGCCCCCTTTTTCGCTTTTAGCCGTCTGTACAGTTAGCTAAATTTACCAGACAAAAAAGGAATAAGGCACCAAAGGGACTAATAGTAAGTTAAAGATGTGGTAGCACTAGATCTGGAAGAGAAGGATAACTCTGGAGGTGGAAGGGTTGTGTCGTGATTCTGCCTTCTCACTCCACGACACAGGATCGTGGAGCCGGGTTTTGCAATTTTGGTTTCATTTTCCGTATCATTACTGCCATAGAAATGACACTGTGGTGGGAAGCAGAGTGAAGTATTTCAGATAGAACAGGGAGGAAAGATTGCAGCAGTTCTGTGTTGGCCTTTTCAGAAAGGAGCTGTGATTATGACTAGTCATGGCAGGAAAAACCTGGGAGACACCTTCAATAAAACCAACAACAAGAGGGGGAAAAAACAACACAAAGGTTATCTGGTAGAATAGAAGAGGAGAAAAAAGGACGCTGCTTCCAACAGAAGAGGAGACGGAATGCTGAGCTAAATGGATTCCAAGTCAAACTATAAAAGCCAAACTGTACCAGCAGCTGTACTAAGCGCTGTTCTGTTACTAAATAATTCATACCGTTTGTTTTCTGTGATAGGAGGCCCAAGGGGGGCGGGGTTTACTCTGTCAGGACAGATCAGATCATCCAAGTCTGACAAGTGAACCTCTGATCCTCTGAGGGCACACAGACAGAACGGTCCACAAAACCAAATGGTTAAAAAAAAATGTTGGTTTGTTTGGATTGTTAGATCTATGGCTGAATGAATTAAATATGGCTTACTGTCGCGATGACGAGAACTTGGATTTGTTTAACTGAATGATGAAATGTGATTTAAATGGTGTGCGTTTGTGTGAATATTAAAATAATTAAAACCAATCATTCTATATTAGGCTGCTTAATTGTTATTGTCATAACACAGAGCTCACAGTTCAACTTGTTGCACTACAGTCAGAGTTGCTTCAAAAATATTATTGCATTTCTCATTTCAATGCATTATTTTTTACAAAGATGCATGTAGGGCATGGGAAGACAAAGGCCTACTGACTTTGTTTAAAAGTTGATTGCGGAGCAACTAAGCCAAGACAACTTCAGCATAACCGTAAAAAGAAAGAGCCAACTGAGGTCGAAAGCCCATGCCACAGCCTAACGAGTGGCTAGCAGGTCATCATTGCCAAGGTCCGCAGCGATCGAGACGTGATCAACATACTGCGGCTCAGTCGTCAACATGCACCCCTGCGTTATCACAGCGAGAGTGTCAATATTCCCTGACTACACAGCAGAGGTTTCATCACAGCGACAGGCTGTTAACGTTAGCAGACGGCTAAACGAAGCTGGTGCTGTGTACTTTGCATTTTCCAGCCAAGCTCCATGTCGACTACACAACTAAGACATGAACAAAACGGTTAGCTTTAAGAGTCCCGTTGTCATTCAGGTCTAATAATGCTTCTCTGAGCACTATTTCCTACAGGCACCATCTGGCCTAGATGTGCCCTCAGAGCCTACATGACCAGAGACAACAGATGGGAATTATCATTGTGATAGGCTATGTCTGGTGCAATACAATTATTGTCAATGTTTTAAGCCAATGAATGAAAATGATAAGATTTGATGTCTCCCCCCCAGTCTAAATAACATATGCCAGTATTTAAGAATTTACATATAGGCTATGTTAATGAGTGACCTATCTCTCTGCCCTTTCATATGATGTTCTCGTACTCCTCTGACTCCTTCTCTGCTGCCCAGCGAGCTCGTAAACCTTACGCCCACAATAGCCTGTGGAGCTTTTTACTCCGAAAGGCTGATAACCGCGGGTTGCCTTTTGTCTTATAATGGATAATTGTGTTTTGTTATTTAATCAAACGATTGATGAAATAAAGTTGTCTTTGAGTTTATTAAGAGACTTCCAGCTTACAGCGGGGTCTGTGAGCATTACTGGCCGTTCAGCGAGAGAGAGATCCCGGCTGCCACAAACTGGCTGTGACGTCAAACTGGAGCTTCTCACGTTCGACATCAACAATATACAACTCCATCAATTTTCGTAGAACTGCCCATATTCAAACTCTACACAGTTGATTTATTGCGTAAAAACAGTCTGAGAAGTGAATCTAGTGGTGAAATAGACAAAAATTGTAAAAAGCTTCCAGTTGTTGGCTGCTGCTACCATGGCACACAACCCAATCTAGATTCTAGAATCAATTACTTTTCCATGGGTTCCCAGATGTTAACACTGAATTTTAAACATTGCATTTTGTATCTGGATTTTTTATATTGTTACTTTACGTTGAATTGTTGATTCTGAATGTATGAACTTAGAAAAATAAAAAGGTGAAAGTTAGTAAAATTCTGAGTAAAAAATTCTGACAAATAATTTGAATGCATAAAGATTTGGAGCTAATATTTCTTGCTTTTTAATCTCCCAATCCAATGAAACAGATTTACTTCCATAAGACAAACCTGTGTTTTTGGAGAAATATTGCTAATTGCTTGACTATTCCCCTCGAAAAAGGGTTATTTAGACTACAGTATACTACGACAGCATATTAGGGCCACTGTATGAAAAAAAAAAAAAAAGAAGTAATATGTAGGAGCAAGGGGACTATATTATTCCCGGAAATAAAATTCAGAATTTCCGACATTAAAGAAGTAAATTTACAAGATTAAAACTCAGAAATTCTGAGATTAAAGTGATTAATTTACATGAAAATGTACACACCCCGACTACGCCCCGATATCCTGTCCATAAATATTACAAACAGGATGGGTGACAAACCGCAGCCCCAGCGGAGGCCAACCCTCACCTGGAACGAGTCCGACTTACTGCAAGACCCCGGACACAGGTCTCGCTAAAGTCATACAGAGATTGGATGACCCTGAGAAGGGACCCCCTCACCCCATACTCCCGCAGCATCTTCCGCAGTATCTCCCGGGGGACACGGTCATACGCCTTCTCCAGATCCACAAAACACATGTAGACTGGTTGGGCATACTCCCAGGATCCTTGTGAGAGTGAAGATCTGATCCGTTGTTCCACGACCAGGACAGAATCCCCATTACTCCTCTTCAATCCGAGGTTCGACTATCGTCTGAACCCTCCTTTCCAGCAACTAACCAGGGAGACTGAGAAGTGCGATACCCCTGTAATTGGCACACACCCTCTGGTCCCCCTTTTGAAGAGGGGAACCACCACCCCAGTCTGCCACTCCTTAGGCACTGTCCCAGACTTCCACGCGATGTTAAAGAGGCATGTCAACCAAGACAGCCCCTCCATACCCAGAGCTTTCATCGTTTCTGGGTGGATCTCATCAATCCCTGGGGCTTTGCCACTGTGGAGTTGTTTGACTACCTCAGCGACCTCCACCAGGGAAATTGACGACAATCCCAAATCATCCTCCAGCTCTGCCTCTACCACAGAGAACGTGTCAGCTGGATTTAGAATTTCCTCAAAGTACTAGCTGCACTGCTCTATTACCTCCTCAGTTGAGATCAACAACGTCCCATCCTTACTGTGCACAGCTTGGATGATTCTCCGCTTCCCCCTCCTGAGGTGGCAAACGGTTTTCCAGAAGCACCTTGGTGCCAACCGAAAGTCCTTCTCCCGCTGCTGCTTTGCCTCTTTCACGGCAGAGGCTGCAGCCCTTCAGTACCTACCAGTACCCTGCAACTGCCTCCGAAGTGCTCTGGAATAACATATCCTGGAAAGACTCCTTCTTCAGTCGGACGGCTTCCCTAAACATCGGTGTCCACCAGGGTGTTTGTGGGCTACCGCCCCTTGAGGCACCTAAGACCCTAAGACCACAGCTCCCCGCTGCAGCTTCAGCAATGAAACTTTGAACATTGTCCACTCAGGTTCAATGCCCCCAGCCTCCACAGGCTACACGAAAAGCTTCGGAGGTGTGAGTTGAAAGTCCACCGGACAGGGGCCTCCTCCAGACGTTCCCAATTTACCTGCACTACCCGTTTGGGCTTACCAGGTCTGTCCTGACCCAACTCACCACCAGATGGTGATCAGTTGACGCTCCGCCCCTCTCTTCACCCGAGTGTCTAAAACATACGGCCTTGGATCAGAGGAAACAATTCGAACCAAATCGACCAATGATCTTAGGCCTAGGGTGCTCTGGTACCACGTACACTTGTGAGCATCCCTATGTTCCAACATGGTGTTTGTTATGGACAATCCATGACTAGCACGGAAGTCCAACAACAGGCAACCACTCTGTTTTAGATCAGAGAGGCCATTCCTCCCAATCACACCTCTCCAAGTATCTCCATCATTGCCCACATGTGCTTTGAAGTTGGATATACTCTGAGATTATAAATCATAAATTTGCGAGAAAAAAACTCAAGGAACCACATTGGTTCAATTGGAAGGTTGGATCCACCTCATCAGACAGACAATTTCCATGCGTTCTGCCTGCAATGATGATCTGTCATATTGCATCCTACTGTACAAGGGCATGGAAATATAAGATAACAGAGACACAGACATCCCTCTTCATTACACTGCTACACAATTATTGGGCTTTTTTTAAGAAGCTTTGGACTCTCAGCTGCCATGACATTTACAATCGTGTGTAACGATATAGCCTACCAATGTGATGGCTACGGCGGAGTGGGCACTGCTGCACCACATTCTACAATGTCAGACTACAATACAGCCGCCGGAGTTCCCTTTTAGCGTTGCGGTTAAATCCAAAATATTGGGAGAAAGGTGCATATATTTTTGGCGTTTACACCAAATCTCCTGCCATTATCATGGTTGGGAAACTCTCTTGACTCTTGCGATTTTTCTGCTGTACGGTACATGAGCTTTTTAGTTATGGTAGAGCGCCCTAAGTGTTCTAATCTGTCAAAATGACAACCTTCAGATTTTTTCATGATTGTTAAAAAAGATTTTGTCAATGTCAAACAAATTTTCTTATAATACCGTCTCTGCTCAGGACTCCCATTACTCCACCATATGTATTTACACACAAAATATTGGTTTGTTACTGTTCTGAATATCGACTACAGCCCTTTTTAAGGCAGAGTTAAAAAACTGAGTTTTGGACCATAAGTCTTGACTTGCGTTTCCTTTAAACCACTAAAGCTGCTCTTTGGAAAATCCAGCTCAAGGGAAAAAAAACACTGCACTATTTATTTATATATAATTTTGACATTTAAGATAGTAAATCCTTCCCTCAGAGACTACAGTTGTGACTCACTCCCAAAAACACACACACACACACTTACAGGCTGGAGAGTTGACCTTTGGTTTGTCAACAGAAGTTTTAATTGGTCCGTGACTTTAGCCAGCTATCTGACTGAGCTGTGTGTGTGTGTGTGTGTGTGTGTGTGTGTGTGTGTGTGTGTGTGTGTGTGTGTGTGTGTGTTCGCTCCCACCTATTGAATTTTAGGTGTGTTAAAGGTAGTCTGTTTTGCTGAATGACCAGAAAGTGAAAAGACATGAGGAGAAAGAAAGACAGAAATCAGTCCTGAATCAATTCATATTTAACCATGTGCAGAAACATATTTTTTCCGAGTTTTCTTTAATGTTTGCTTTAATATTTTAGAAAAAGCCAAACAATATGACAGCGAGACAGTGAGTGAAGAGCATCCCTGATGTGTGCGAGAGAGAGAGAGAGATGATGTTTTGTTACACAGATGACTAGCGTAGTAAATGCTCACATCGTTTTTTGTGGGTTTTGAAAAACAAAGTGAGCGCACCGAGTAAAAAAAACTGATTACAAAATGAAATAGTTTAGACTGCAACTGTATCATAAATATTGACCATAACCATAGGTAACCATTGTTACCTTGGGATTTTGTGTATATGTCTATGTATGTATGTATGTGTACACACACACACACACACACACACAAGTATATACAGTGAACTGTCAAGAACGAGGTCTAGAGGATAGAGTGGGGTGTGTGTGTGTGTGTGTGTATGTGTGGGGAGAGTAAGTATTTGATCACCTACCAACCAGTACGAATTCCGGCTCTCACAGACCTGTTAGTTTTTGTTTAAGAAGCCCTCCAGTTCTCCACTCATTAACTGTATTAACTGCACCTGTTTGAACTTGTGACCCGTTTAAAAGACACCGGTCCACACTCTCAATCCAACAGACTCCAATCTATCCACAATGGCCAAGACCAGGAGCTGTGTAAGGTTATCAGGGATAAAATTGTAGACCAGCACAAGGCTAGGATGGGCTACAGGAAAACAGGCATGCAGCTTGTTAAGAAGGCTACAACTGTTGGCGCAATTATTAGAAAATGGAAGAAGAAGGATGGAAGAAGAAGGAGGGAAGAAGTTCAAGATGATGGTCGATCTCCCTCGGTCTGGGGCTCCATGCAAGATCTCACCTTGCGGGACATCAAGGATCATGAGGAAGGTGAGGGATCGGCCCAGAACTACACGACAGGGCCTGGTCAATGATCTGAAGAGAGCTGGGACCACAGTCTCAAAGAAAACCATTAGTAACACACTACACCGTCATGGATTAAAATCCTGCAGCGCACGCAAGGTCTCCCTGCCCAAGCCAGTGCATGTCCAAGCCCGTCTGAAGTTTGCCAATGACCATCTGGATGATCCAGAGGAGGAATTGGAGAAGGTCAGATGGCCTGATGAGACAAAAAAAAAAGAGCTTTTTGGTCTAAACTCCACACGCCGTGTTTGGAGGAAAAGAAGGATGAGTACAATCCCAAGAACACCATCCCAACCGTGAAGCATGGAGGTGGAAACATCATTCTTTGGGGATGCTTTTCTGCAAAAGGGACAGGATGACTGCACCGTATTGAGGGGAGGATGGATGGGGCCGTGTATCGCCAGATCTTGGCAAACCACTTCCTTCCCTCAGTAGGAGCATTAAAGATGGCTGGGTCTTCAACCCGAAACACACAGCCAGGGCAACCAAGGAGGGGCTCTGTAAGAAGCAACTCAAGGTCCTGGAGTGGCCTAGCCGGTCTCTACACCTGAACCCCGTAGAAAATCTTTGGAGGGAGCTGAAAGTCCGTATTGCCCAGCAACAGCCCCGAAACCTGAAGGATCTGGAGAAGGTCTGTATGGAGGAGTGGGCCAAAATCCCTGCTGCAGTGTGTGCAAACCTAGTGAAGAACTACAGGAAACTTATAATATCTGTAATTGCAGACAAAAGATTCTGTACAAAATATTAAGTTCTGCTTTTCTGATGCATCAAATACTTATGACATGCAATAAAATGCTAACTAATTATTTAAAAATCATGCAAAGTGATTTTCTGGATTTTTGTTTTAGATTCCATCTCAGTTAAAGTGTACCTATGATACAAAAATTTACAGATCTCTAAATGCTTTGTAAGTTGGAAAAACTGCAAAATCAGCAGTGTATCTAATACGTGCGCACACACACACACACACACACACACACACAAAGACCACATTCCATTCTTGACAGTTCACAATCAGCAGGTGGATTAAATAGTCAGTGTTTTCCTTTTAATTGTACAAGCCAAAAAATCTTTTTTAATGCCTAAAATAACACAAAATATCCATTATGTCTCCCCCCACATTCATTCTGCAGCGACACACTGCCGTGAGTCCATTAACAGGGCAACTGTGTGCAGTTAGTTAACATCTGGAACAGCAGGACAGTAGAGTGTGTTATCTAAACTGCTCAATCAGTTGAAACGCTGGTAGCCTACTGGTTACAATCAGTTTCGGTAGTGAACGACAAGCTAAAGTGCTGACAGACGCGGTGTTGTTGGGTTTTTAGCTCAGCTGGACCAGAGCACATTTGGTTAAACCAGATTAGTGATGCTGTTTTGCCCTTATTGTTCTCTGTTAAGTTTTCTGGAAGTTATGTAATGGAGCATTTTATGTTGAGTGAGCACTGTGCCAGTTTTTTAAAATAGTCTTTTAACTGCTACATTGCTTGTAAGGAAATAAAGGGAGTAACAGGCGAACCAGCTTTAATAATGACGCAGTCTCTTTTTTTTAAATAAGTCCCTTGCGGTGGAGCCAACTCATGCTGATATGATGATGATGACGATGATGATGATAGAAAAATAAAATCTATAAAAAGATGAATCTTTCATCCCTCAACGCCAGGCTACACCTAGGTAGTAGTTTGTGCTTCACGCAGTTGGTCTATTTTGTGTTTACACCACAGACATACCACAACATACACTGACTGGAACCAGACAAAGATCCACCCTTTTAGGTTCCAGTTGTTAGTCCTCACCAGAGTTGAGCTGATAGCTCTCACACACGCCCAAAAAACAGAGTCCAGAGTTTGTTTGAACTAAACAAAACAGGTTAGGTGTGCCAACACGCTAAACTAGCATGGTGAACATGGTAAACATACCAGTTCAACATAATCATTGTGCAGGATGCCAGCATGGTGAGATTGGTGTTAAGCTCTAGCTGTATGTAAGAACAGCCTTACAGAGCCAATGGCACGGCTGTAGACTCTTCATCTCGTTTAGTCTATAAAAACGTCATAAAATAGTGAAAAACATTAATTTACAGTTTTGGTGAACCAAATATAACATCTTCAAATTGCTTGTTTTGTCCAAAAAAACTCGATTTACAATCATAAAAAACACAAATAAGGAAGAAATATTTTTTTTTTTTGATAATCTGGAAATAGATAATGTTTGATATTTCTGCTTAATAAATGACAACAAATAATTATCTGTCGACTTAATTGGCTAATCACCTAGGACTAGTGCATATGACTGAAAGCTGAAGTCATTTACCAAACAAAGCCTCCTTTCTGCTGTAGTTTGACTGGTTGTGGTTTGTCTGTACCTTGTCGGCATTGTCTGCAGCCAGCAGGTTGGTGGCGAGTGTCTGCAGTTTGTGCTGTGCCATGTTCTTCAGTGCCGCCAGGCTGCGGCGAGTCATCGCCTGCTTCAGGTTCACAGCCGAGTGGCTCAGAGCGTCCACAGTGGCAGGAGCCAGCTCGTCACAGGCATTCAGGATCTCTACTGCTGTTATGCCCATTACGCAGCGGTCCAAAGCTCCTGAAAACACAAGCAAGTTACCAAACCTGACCATTAATGCAAGAAAACCTGAGGCCAATTATTGACAAGGAATCAACATTTTGGTCAGGAGATATCTGAACAACTCCGGTTCATATTAATATGGTTATTTCCAGAGATTATGTTGGTCCCAAGAGGGAAAACCCTTTTCATTTTAGACACTTTTATCTAGCGCAATCTATGGGTTAGAATGTCAACTTTGTACCATGATATTTCATATCTCATCTAGGCTACTACACAGATTAAAATGTATGTATAATCACAATAAATTGTCACATTTACTTGGATAGCAATACATGTAACAATGACATGAGTCCATGATGGTGCCTTTTTTGTGTTGGTTTACTTCTGATATTTTTGGCTGTCATATTTAAAAACAACAAGACCGGCTAATGATTTGGGAATAGACAGGACAGACTGGGCTCAGGTTGCAAAGGGTCAAAAAATGTCTGGAATATTTCTGGAAATTTTTCTAAAGAAAGTAAATTTGGGAATCTAGCACAATTTCAATCAAAAAAGCATTCTTTTTTTTAACTTTCTTGCGGGGAAACACACATCCATACAAAAATACATTTAAAAAAATGCACTAACAGGTCTTGTGACATGTTTTGGTTAAAACTATGCCCGTTTACAGGAGATGGGTCAATACTAAGTGGGTTAGACAAGCAAATAGGAAGCTGGGTCCAAACTAGTTTAATGATAGCCAGACAGTTTATAAATAACTAATGTTCTGGACAGTTTTAAGCACCCGCTGCAGAGCCCTCCTATCCTAGGCCATGCACATCCCATGAAAATTTGTACAGCTTTCACAAGAACTTGGCAGGTGAATTTTAATTTAAAATATTTATTGTATAAATAACTTGTTCACCTCTAAACCCTACATTTGGACATAGCCCACATTGTTGACTGGAATTCAAAAAGTGCCCAATTAGCCTATGGTTTGTATGTATGTATGTATGTATGTATGTATGTATGTATGTATGTATGTATGTATGTATGTATGTATGTATGTATGTAAATTAATGGTGTGCTTATGATATGGTAAAATGTTTGTTTCTTAATGCTTACGACATGGTAACTACAGCCTGCGCAGCTAACAATTCATTTTTTTCCATTTCATTCTAATTTTTCCTGTAATTCCCATGGAAAGTTTCAACCTTACATATTCCTGGAATTTTGCGAGAGTGGACTGCTGGGTGCTTGGGTTTCTTCTTGCTGGTAATTCAATATATTTGGTTCACTGTCCTGCCCTGCACAAGACCGGTTTTTTTAAAGCTTGCCAATATAGAGATACTTTATTTGGAACTGCATCTTAATACACATCACACACTGGACCACTGTCCACACACTCTGGTGAGCATTTGGTCTGGGCTTGTTGGTTCTGGTAAAGGACAATCTAAATGCTACAGTGATATTTTGGCGTAGAAGAACTTGACTGTTGAACTGCACTAATGCTGTCATGACTGAATGGGAGCAAAATATTGTTATAGCAGCAGATGATCGCACACACCACACCACATTGCATATGTGTCTACATACTTCTGACAATGTAGTTTACCAGGGTAATCACACTTCTTTTACCTCAGCCTCCTTGTGTCTTTGCTTTTTCCTCTCTTTTTCTCCATTCCTACCACCCACTTGATCTCTGTTTCTCATCAATCTTTCTCTACACTCCTGCACTCTACTTATATTTATATCAATCTTACAATCTCTTTCTCACGTCATCTACTACTCCCCTTGTCTAGATGTCATCTATTGTCTCTTAAATATGATTCAGGTCACATATAGTAATCTCCAGCTCTGACTGCAAC
>NC_048422.1:2798598-2835470 GCF_013103735.1 Etheostoma cragini
CTCTCTCTCTCTCTCTCTCTCTCTCTCTCTCTCTCTCTCTCTCTCTCAGAAAGGGGAGGTAACCTGGCCCCTTATGACATCATACGGAGTAGATTCAGATTGGCCTATCTGAGCTTTCATTTTCTCAAAGGCAGACCAGGATACCCAGGGCTCGGTTTACTTCTATCACCATTTTTAACCACTGGGATACCATAGGAAGGCTGGGGGAACGCATATTAATGTCAAAGAACGTCATAAAGTGACATTTTTGTGCAACGGCATCTTTAAGGTTTTTAGGAATACACTTTTCATAATATAGCAGGGTGTTTCTGGGTTAACATAATATTATTGTTCAAGTTAACAACTGAGATGCCACTACTGCAATGGCGGTTTTAATAACTTTAGACCGAAAACTGGATTTGTGGGGTTTCTAACTTTGTAAAGTTGAGTTTCCACCAAGCATTCCAGTTCAGATTATTACACATTACAACGGTTATTAGCTAAATTTGAAGGTACCTGGTAATTTTTGGTACCACCTCAGTCAAGGTTCCAAGTGAGCTGAGCCGATACTTGGCAATAGTGAAGACCACTATTGGCCTGTGAGAATTGTCAGTAGCCTGACATGGGACATCTTGCATAACCTGGCATTTTTAAAAAGCTGCATCGCATCAGAGATACTCTCACTGCACTTTCAAAGTTTTCCCAGTTAGCAAATTGAAACGTTTGGAGTGGTTTTCACTGATACAACTGAGGCTTTTTTCTGAAATAAGCAATCATGCGGAGGTTAAAGCAGTTGACGCTACTGAACCTTAAGAAGTAATGGGACACACTAACTTCTGTTGAATAGCAATAGAATAGTAGAGAGAAATATCAGTGGGAATGGATTGTTTTAGAGCTATTTAGTTCATTGTCAACCATTGCCATTGGAAAAAGGTTCAGTAAGGATGGGATCTGCATTTACCCAACGGAGATCTCACCTGTATCCATCTGCCAGACGTAGACGGAGCCGTCAGAGCATCCCACCACCAGGTAGTCATCTGCTGGACGCCACTTGATGACCTGGATGGGGAAGAGGTGTCGCGACGCCAGCATGATGCACTTCCTCTCCCTGAGACTGAGCAGGCCAACGGAGTGGTCACTGGCCACCGAGCACACGCAGTGCTGCACCCGAGTCTGCAGAGGAAACACACCAGTTAATAACGATCATCTAAAGCACTGTACCTGTACTGACAAATTGAAATGTCACTCACAGATGAGTGGAAGAAAAGATAGAATTGAATCTGAATCCTTTAATTTTCTTTTAGGTTTTAATCATTTCAAAGCCTGTGTGTCTAGGATAATTCCAGACTTTGGCTCCTTCTTGTTTAGGGGTTTCACCGAGTTAAGTAGTTGACTATTTCATCCGGTACTCAGCGCTGTGGGCAGTAGTTGACTACTCGTGTAGGATAATTTTAGCAAGTATCACCAGATTTAGAGTAGTTAATGTCTAAAACACCAATGCCTGTATATATTTACATGGTTTCTGGTAAATCCACTCTGATAATATGACCTATCATTACACTTTTTACCAACTCAGTGTTACAGCTGGAGCACCATTTATTTTCTTAACCAATAATTTGTTGCATTAAGCTAAAGACTCTTCATACAACTACTACTCTTGATAACAATACTACCCTGCATGTGATTCATGTGTTGCTTTTAATAGGCGGTGTTAGGCCATTTTAACAATACTAGAGATGCAAATGAATGTCACCTGGTAAAGTTAATTTTTTAACACACTTTGTCAAAAAGATAAGTTTAGACATTGCATGGGTAAAATGGAAACATCTCTGACAAATCATGACAAAGGAGAGCAGAACAGAAAACAAGGACTGCCTATTTCAATGGCACACCAAAACGCATACATTTTAAGTTTGCCTCAAATTGTATTCAAAATTAGCCTAAAAACTGATTTGAGTTTAAAACATTAAAATGTTAAAAAGGACTGAAATTGACTAATGACAAAAACACCTATTGATAAGCCTAAAACGCATACAAAGCCCCTGCTGATTTTGTACATTTGTCCACTGACAAAGAAATGATCAGTCTATAATTTTAATAGTATGTAGGTTCAATTGAACAGTGACAGACAAATAGCACAAAAAGAAATCCAGACAAACGCATGTCAAACACGTTAGAAATTGATTTGCATTTTACATTACTGTTGACATACGTTTGTCTGGGTTTTGTGGTGGTTGTTCTGTCTCGCACTGTTCAAATGAGCCTACCATTGAAACTATAGACTGATCATTTCTTTGTCAGTGGGCAAACAAACAAAACCAGCAGGGGATCTGTAACTATAGAAAGCCAGAGGAACGAGTGGGTATTTTGCCTGGAATTAAAACATTTGATAATGGGGGCTGATTGAAAATGTAGAGGGAGGCAGTTCCACAATTTGGGCCTGGCCACAGAAAAAGCATGTCACCTTTATGCCACAAATGGCTATTTGGGATGGAAAGGAGCAGCGTTTCAGTAATCTAGGGGGGTACAGTAGGGATGTAAAAAGTCACTGAGATATGATAGAGCTAGCCCGTTCAGAGCTTTAAAAAGGAAAAGTGCAGTATTGTAGTCAAATCCAAATAAGAGTAACAGTGTACAAGAGTCAAACTCCAACCTGAAAGCAGGGTTTCTACTGATTTTCTGTCCTTGACTTTATTTAACCATAACCTGATTGGTCAGCAGTGATGTAATGAATTATTCAAAGAAACACATTAGCTCTTACAGATGTTTCTCCTGCAGTATGATTATTGGCTCTGAGAGACATTAACTCTCCGTAGATGCTCGGTAAACCAGCTGTTAACTGAAACAAGACACTGATGTAACTTTTGCTTTAGCGATAACATCTCAGAGAAAGAGCCAAATGGCTTTTTTGTAATATTTTAAAAAAAAGAGAACAGACACAAAACATGAAAAGCATGTGTGCGATAGGTCATTCTCATCAGCATCTGGCATCTTATTTCCACGATAACCGCACAATTGTGACCATTGGATCTTAATATCAGTTTAACGGCATAATGTTGGGTCGTGTGTGTCTGTGCGTTCAACATTTGACCACAACTATATATCATTAAAATTCTCTCCAAAAATAACATCAACCCCGTGGCACAAAAGAAACAAATAAAGCTACATGTCAGTCAGGTCTTACACTGCAGTTTTCAGGTGGGACAATGAGCTGGGTGATCTCTCCTCCGTGGACACAGAAAATGTGCTTCATCTCTCCGGTGAAAATGTCCCAGACGATGACGGAGAAGTCCACTCCTCCAGACACCAGCGAGCGCTGGTCGTAGCGGGGGGAGATCTGGTACGGATACAGGACGCACGTCACCTTGTTCCGGTGACCTCGCAGGGTACGATGGGGCGGCCAGCCTGTGTGGACAGACGCAACACTCAAAATAGATGAAGACATAAGATACGAGGAAGGAAGGCCATCGGAGGACTCGAGGAGGATATTTAAGGGTCATGAGATGCAACCTTTGTGACAGACGATATGTTATTTTAGCAGGAAACCGGGATTCCATTGGTAAACTGCATGCGCATCAGCACCTAAGTAGAGGAATGTTCTTTAATTAATCAGATAGAGAAAAGGAGTTATTTTAGCGGTTCCTCATTATCATGAATGTCTAAGGATCCAAATGTCGTCGATAGATTTATTTTGATTTATTTTTTCAAGTCAAGAGTTATTGATCATATGCGCCCGTCACTAAGATTTTATGGTGTGCAACAACTTTGTTGAAATTGCAAGTAGTTTCTCATCAATAATTGAGGGAAACAAACAGTAAATATCCCATACTATTACACCACAAGATGCATCTTTAGTTCTTGTGTCTACCTGTTCTTCATTAGTCAAGATACATGAGGTTGAGTTGCAATCTGGACAAACAATGCTCTTAATCAGTCATTTATTCTGACACCAGAGAAGATAAATAAGCACAAGTTAAGTAGTGGAGGGCATGTTGACTTACTGATCTGATGATGCTGGATGACACCACTAAAACTGTCCAATCAAGGTGTTACTTGTCAGTCCATCTGAACCCATGTTTAAAGCTCCTAATTTTGTTAATTTATTGATTGCTTAACGTAGATGGCCTGTTTACTGTAAATTGTTGGTCAAACTTTCTTCCAGCGTCTACAATCTCAACACTGGACAGCTTCTTCCTCTCGCTGTCTCTCCCTCCCTCCCTCCCTCACCTCTCCTGAGCATGTGCTCCCCCTGCAGCAGCTGGACAATGGCGGTCTGAGTGGCAGGAACCAGGATGATGCTACCGTCTTCTCTCCCACACACCAGGCGACCCTGAGATGGGATATACACGCTGGCTGTCACCTGCAGGAAAAGAACACACACACACACACAGTCAGAAACCTAACAACCAAACTATAATGCCAGTTATGCAAGTATATCAATTAATAATTATATGCCATTTTCAATTTGTTTTTAGATTTAAACTTTATCTTTGGTATCTTACTTATTTCTAGTATATTTCTTGTATTTTCTGTATCCACCAGCTATGTATCTACCTACCTACCTTCCTATCCATCTTAATATTCAGTGCACACATATAATCTCAAAGAGGATATCCGGAATCCAATCTGGCTTTACCAAGGAGAAACATGAATATCAGGAGCAGAAACAACATATATTCCACCTGTATGGCTATTTCAGCGGTAAATTTAACAATTTCACAAATTCATCTTGAAAGTGCATTCTATAAACATCTCATTTTAGCCAGATAATTTGTGTGAATTCAAACCTTGATGGGTCCATCTTTTCCAGGAAGAGCACTTAGCTGGTCAATGATCCCTGCAGACACGGGGGTCAACTTATCAAACGCCTCCTGGAGGCTGATGGTGGACGACACCTGCAACTCTGCACAGAGACGGAGAGAGGCAGAGATCCAGCCTGAATAAAGCCTTTAAAAAAACAAGTGATGAGTAAAAGTAATAATACACTACACTTGAAGCAGAGAAATAGAACAGAAAAGCAATTTCACGGAGCAAATGTCATATTTAAAGCATGTGACTATTATTGAAGCCATTCTCTACTAACTAAATGGATCAAATAGAACATTTAATTAAAAACCAATGTATTATCATTCCATATTGCATATGGGTAGCCTGTTGAATTTTTATTTGTTGTTATTCTTGTTGTTTAATCAAATTCTGCCAATGAAAAAAACTGTAAATTAAGTCAATTCTACGTGAAGTTGTGTCAATTTGAAATTGAATTTGAAAACTTTCATTTTTACAACATTACATTCATTTTGACCAAATCATGAACCCCGTAAGACACAAAAATGTCAAAATATTTAACTGCCAGTCAGCAGGACTAGTCCCATGACACATTTTGACCACTAGATGTCACTCAGCCTCAGTGTTTCACCACAGTCACAGGGAATGCATTTCGACCACTCCACACGCCAACAAAAAGTAATGGAATAAAGATCAGGGGACCATTTATCAACTATGTGAAGCATATGGACTTCATGGCCAACGAAAAAGAGAAATCAACATGATTTATGATACACTATGCAGGAATCATAGACTTTATATCTTCTATTTCAATGTTGAATTGCAATTGATATATTGTATATATTATTACCAATGGTTTTCCTTTCTTTGTCATATTTTATAAACAGGGAATGAATGTTTTATAGGTGGTTATTTTTGTATAAAGGATTACTAAGAGGTATTACTGATGGCAAGAAGTGTGTTCTTATTAATGTTCTTTTGGTTGATTTTTTCTTTTCAACTTTTTTTATAAACAAATCACTTTCTGTAAAACTAGCTTCTAGATCATTTTTTAAGGGAAAAATGTCGTTCTGTAACGTCACTGTAAGAAAACCAGCGGACTGAGTGTTTTTGTAGTTCATTAAGACCAACAGCGGCAGGCAACACTTCTCTGGGCACTTCTCTCTTCTCTAAATTATTGTGTAATGTCAGCCACGACTTCCTTACCTGTAGCTTTCGACAGCGGCTGCAGAGGCGAGGTGTCTGGGATGCTCCACAGGGACAGTCTGCCCGCTGAGTCCCCCTGGATCAGCAACTTATGGAGGGGCTCTCGTCGGCCGAAGAAGAACCGAGTCACAGGAGGACAGATCAGGAGCTGGAGGATGGGGGGGGGACAGGTCATTATATGAAAGCCTGAAGCGCCAATTCTCCCAAATAACACCTTCAACAGCAGTGTTTCTGGGAATTTCAGCCTTAAATACATCAGAGCACATTTTTCTTAACAATTTGAGCATTCCTTTAAAAGACTGTTAGTTTAGTTGTTCATGCTGTAATGGTTCCAAGTCTGAGAATGTGAAGCTTAAAGGTTTGCTCTCTGGTTGCCTTCAAACAAACAGCAACAACACAGCACACTGCAGGAAAGCAGAACCACACAACTCTGATTCAGCTGGAAATTAACTCCTTACAGGCTGAAAACATGTGCAACTCATTTGGGGCTTTTTCAGCATGTAAGGGCTGATAGGATCAAAAGGTACTGTACATGAAGTCCAGCAGCAGATAAAATGTAGCCACTGTAGAATTCCAGTGATCACCCCCAAACTGTTGATTGACCTATCAGAAAATGTGCTAAATGCTGCACAGAGGAAGGACTGGTGGGGTTAAAACTACAGGTACAAATAGGATGAGGGTCATGTGACTGAAGTTACCAATATAAGTGGCCAACTGTCTTTCCACGTACTGAGGTACCAATATAAAAACTGTGCATGACTACTAAGTCATGTCTGATCTCAATACCTAAACTATTTCCACGCTTTGAACGCTTCGCTGGTTTGCTCAGTTTACGGTCCCTTTACTCACAGGCATAAAGTAAACATCATTTGAGAATGAGTAGATCTAAATAACTGAATCACTTTCAGGAGTCATTCTTTTCTCAGTTCATTATAACCTCTTTGTCAAGTCAAGTCAACTTTATTGTCGATCCTGCAATATGTGCCTGACATACAGAGTAATTGAAAATACATTTTTCTTTGAGCCACAGTGCAATAAGGACACAAGTATAATATAAAAGATAAGTAATATGTACAAATAAGATCAAGAAACATAGGTGATCAATACAATACTGTAATACATTCTAAATAGTGCAAATGTAAGGCAAAATTAAATTGTACAGAAGTACAGAAAACTAAAGATGGCGATATTTAAAATGTGCAGGCTCGGATGCTCCGTTACCATCTCCCAGATGGCAAGAGGCTGAATGTGCATTGACTCACTGAGTAACTGATTCGAGTGGTTTGACTTTGAGAGACGGGATTATTTTTTTATGCCAAAAGCAAGTGGAAATCTCACCTACAGTAAATCTTGAGAGCCTAAACACGACCAGCTTTCGCAACTACGTAGAGCCTTAATCAGTCACATTACCTTCATGATATTTGTCCCTCATCAGGAGGAGTGGATCAGGTGTTATTTACAGTGGTTACCACTATCCATCAACCTTACCTATCCTTTAAAAGTTTCCCTTTGCTCAATTCAGCAGCAGTGGGGTGTTCATGGAAATCATGGACAAGAGCAAGACCTATAGACAGTCAAATGTATTCATCTGGATACATTAGAGCCTGAATGGTTTGAACAGGAAGCTCACCAGGGCTCCAATGTATAAGAAGGACCTAAATAAATGTTTTACTAGGAATCACCAAAATGAGGGCTAATTGTTGGCTCATTACCAGCCATGCCCATATGTGATGTGTCACTCTAGCGGTTTCACAAGCCAGTTATGCTCACAAGGTTTTCCGCACAAGTTGGTCATGTCTGTTTTAGTTTAGTGTAGTGGTGCCTCGTGAGCCCAATCAAAAGTCTGCTGCAACTCATCAATTTTCAACCCTCTTGATAAAAGTGACCTCTACTGGACAAGATAACTACTGCTGGAAGAAAAAATTTCGTATAATGGTGTTTAATGGAGAGAATGAAAGCTTGTGAACCTGTGACCGTGTAAGTAGGATGGGCTGCCATAGTCACAGGAATGGCAGAGGTGTCCGACAATCTGTTAGTTTGGCTCATGTGAGCGCTGTACACAATCACAGAGTATGCAAAGTGCCACCAAATGTTTTTTTTTTTAAACACAAAACACACACACAATCAAACACACACACACACATAGATATAAGATGTGAACAGAAAAATCCAACAACAGTAAGTGTTGTCTTGAGCAGACAGCACAGTGGCAGTAACAGAGAGAGAGAATATCAACCCAAGATAACCTGCAAAAATGTGTTGTGTTTGTTTTAATTGGCTCTGTGATCCAAATGGTTGGTGTTTCTACTCATTCACCTGGATTACATATGGTAAAAACGGTTTGAAGTGGGGTTGTATGTGGTACGAATCCATTGGCACTGTATTACCTACAGTAGATGTCGATCAGCGCATTTGGAGAATTGGACACAGAAGCTTAGCAATGTACTGCAGTGGGGGCAGCAGCAAAACATATTTTAACTACCTAAGAAGAGTCTCTTCACTCTAAGTGAACGCTGTATTTGCAATATTTTCACTGCTTCCCTACAACTATTTCTCCCTGTACACCAACAGCTCCACCTCCAGTCACCAGTTCGTCAAGCTCTTAAAGTTCTCGACAACACCCCCCTGATTAGACTCATCTCTGGTGGCGATGAGTCCGCCTACAGACCACCTGGTGGCACAGTGCAGTCAGAACAACTTGGAATGCTCTGTAGACAGTGGGGATGGCTGTGGCCTTACGGGAGGATGTTGGCCCACCAGACTTCATCATCCTGGGTGACTCCACATTGTGGAGTCTTTTGGCTTCCTGGGCTCCATCTGATCCCAGGACCTCAAGCTGATGTTCAGCTCCCTCATCAAAAAAAGTGCAACAGAGGATGTACTTCCTGAGGCAACGGAAGAGGTTCAACTTGATGAAGACAATGATGGTGCACTTCTACAATGCCATCATTGAGTGCATCCTCACCTCCTCCATTACCATCTGGGACGCTGCAGCCACTGGTAAGGACAAGGGCAGACTGCAGCTTATTACCTCTCTGTTGATAAGGTGACCAGCTGCAATCTGACAGCTCTCCAGGACCTTCACACCTCCAGGACGCTGAGGCGGGCAGCAAAGATTCAAGCAAATGCCTCTCACAAACAATTTGAACCTCTCCCCTCAGGAAGGCGGCTGCAGTCCATCGGGACCAAAACCTCACTTCATAAAAACTGTTTCTTCCCCTCAGCCTCACCAACAAGGTCCTGGACCATCACTGCCATTGACTCTCTCCTTTCCTTTGGGACTACATTTTTTCAATAGTAGAACTTCCATTTTCCATATTATTATGCGGCAGATTAGCTGTTTGGTTCAGATTTTCAGAGGTTTAGGGAAGAGACAACAAATGGAGGAACATTTTAAAAAAGAAGAATAAAGAAAAATGGTTCTGACCGCAATGACAAAATACCATTCACTGTGAAGACAAGGCGGACACCTTCATTAGCCAGGGTATACAGAAGAAGAACTTTTGCAGAAGTAGACAGAATGGGCTGAAAGAGAAAGGGAAAACTCCTGTGAAAAGAAAGGGCTGACTTACAGCAAGGTAACGCAGGGATAATATTAGAAATATAACACTGAAACTTGTATAGATTTTTTTTTAATTTTTTTTTTTATAAATGGCACCAACAGCAGCACATTTCTTAACTTCTGTGTTGTTCCGTTTCTCCAAATTATGGGTGTACCAACAGCCATCTACTGTAGGACTAAGACTAGAAGCACCTCATACAACACCCATTTAAAATATCCAAACTATCCTTTAAATTGGGTGTAATAACTTCAAACATGGTTGTAAGGATAATGTGCATTACCATAGAATTTCTGTTTTCATTCACTACCTAACTCTAATCCCTCACTTTTACTTTTATATTACTGTAAAACTACCGTTATTGGGAGTAAACACTTACTCTAAATGATTTTGAATTAAAAGCCTACGAAGACAGGGATAGATTATGTCTGTGTAAAATAAAAAATGTAACAATTAAGTATGTCATTACCGGCAGATTGTTCACACTGAAACAATGCGTCTTCTCTGCAAACAACTTTATTGATCACATGACTGTATTTGCAATTGAAATAGTAATAAAATAAATTCTAAGCAGCAGAATGGTGAGTATGAAATGCCTCTGTTTCCGTTTAAATGTACATTATCCTAAATTTAACAAGATAAAAATTAAACGTGAATCAAGTGTTTAGTTTGCAGTAACAACGAGCAACATTATTAGCAAATCAAAAATAAGGGAATGTCAGCAATCAGTATTACTAAAATATGATGAACATACTTGTAAATCAAGTAAATGAGCAATAAATGCCCGTCTCTATTCACCTCAACTGCAAAGGCGTGGAAGGCAGTAGAGAAGTTTCTGGACATTAAATATAAATTATTTTAAAATGTTATTCGACAAGAAACCCACCCCTTTTTTAGGACTGCATGCTACATAGACAAAAAACTATAATTAAAAAAAAGACTCACTTATTATTCACAGAAAATTAAAACAAACAACACACTTTTTGCCAACACGTCTGATGACCACACAAAGAAACACCATTTCATCTTGTCCTATCTGTGCCTAAAACTGTGTTGGAAAATAAGAAGGTTGCATCACCAATTTTAATATCTAAATATGCAGATGCATTCCACGGTTGGTGTATGGTCTTTACCTAAATGTTTTCACAGCAACTACATTTCAACTTTGGTGTCTCTTTTATATTGAATATGCATAATTAGTGTTTATACTTTGTGTTTGAATTTTACAGACAGACTTATAAACCTTTTAGTCCAAAGGGACAGGTTCCTGTTGAAGATAAGCAACCAAATTTAACCCAAAATGTCATGGCATTTCTGTAACACCTTTTTGCATTTGGCTTATCATAAACTCAGGGACTCAGCAGGTCATTATTTTGTTAAAAAGCAGCTTGGGTACTTTGCATGAATCTTCATCAGTATGAAGACAGATGAGGTTGATGGTGCTTTTAGAGTAAGAGTTTTCTTTTAGTGGGAAGAGAGCATGAAATCAGGTGAACTAGAATGAGTTCAGTCTCTCAGTCAGGCAGTAAGGAAACCCAAGACAGGAGCAAACAAAACACGCAGTTTACTTTCAATGTCATCAACTCAGCGGCTTACACTTCTATTCCAACACTTTGAAAATGAGTAAAGGCTAGATGTAACACCTAGTAATTACTTCTCCTGGATATCCTTTTTTTAGCTGACTTCCAGACATTACCATTTTAATTTTTCTGCTAATTATGGTGTTCCTCCAGAGTCCATTTTTGGCCCACTTTTGTTTTTAATATTCATGCTCAGATCAGGTCATATAGAACAAAGGTTGTCTTTATATCAGTAAGTAAAAACACTGATAATGTGATTTTATGCATCAGGATCTGTCTGAGGTCTGAACAGGTGATTGTTTGTTCAATCGCAATTTAAACTAGGTTCCCAATAGAGTAACAAGTATCAAGTTAAGGTTTAAAATATATAATTTGATCATCTTTAGAAACAAAATAATGGCGACCCGTTACCGGATAAGCGGATGAAGATGGATGGATGGACGGATTGTTAATAATCGAATCCCATTTGTCTACGTACTTATACTTCTTACTAAACCATAAACTTTAGTCACACTTGCAAATGCCATTTTTGGGTTTCTAAAGATATTTCTCTATGAATAATAGTTTTTCAGAGGAGACATTTACAACACTAAATAGCAAGTGGTCAAATTCCCTCTGAGCCATTCTGAAAAAAAAAAAAAAAAAGGATTCAACACATTTTGAAATGTAAGCCCTACAGATATTAGTTAATCTGGAATATTAAACTGTGCAAACATTAATTCTCAGCTCGGTTATGTTGAGTAAATTCGCATTAATCACGATACCACAGAGTCCTTTGCGTTCTCATAAAAGGCATCTACATTAAAAAGACAACTCTTCCTTAAGAAATTCAACCATTATTTTGTGTCTGTACTATTTATTATTAGTATGGGGGCTTAGAAAGGCTCAAAATACCCTACATAAATACTTACACGACCTCCCTATTTACAGTATTACCAAGGTGCAGAGTGAATGTAAGCCACTGAGTGGACGTCTGTGTTTTCGCTGCCGTTCTCACAGTTTGCGCCTCTCATCTCAGCTCATTACTTTCTAGCTGAGCTGCAAAGTCACAACTCTAAAATACCAAAAACAATTTAACATTTTCAGCCCGTTTCATCTCAAAAGCTAGAGGACATTTAAAACCTCACACTGAGCTTAACTCTTGCACACAACTATCTACACCTGACACCAACCTCACTTAAAAAGGACCATACCAAAGTGTTGTTGTTGTTTTTTCTTCACGGATTCGACCATAAAATTCAACAGAATATTAAAATGATTACTTAAAGAGGTGTAACATGTAATATATTTACTGTACTGAATCCAAAAATAACCACAATATGTCGTCAGTTATTAAAGAAACATGCCAAGCTGAAATACTATTGTTTCGGACAACAATGCTAAAGCCGGTATTCTTTCTTTTTAAATTTCCCGTTCAGTGACAGAATGTCTGTTAGTGTTTTGGTATGTGTGTTGTTATCACCTGCCCAGTTTAACAGCCGGGCCATGCCGCCAGATGGTCTGTAAAAACGTACAGCTGTAGTACAGCATGGAAGCAGCAAATAAACAAACGGGATCAACCAAGATAAATTCTACCAAACTAAAATACCTGGGTAAATATTGGACATATACTGTATTTGAAAGATGGTGACAGCTTGGCTTATTTCCTCCTCAAAACGTAAGCATTAAGATCCAAGCTAATTTATCAAGCCAACTCGAGACGGGCCTTTTCACCATTTCAACATTTGTGTACTCACATTGAATTAAATAGTAATAGGAGTACTCAAGTTGCTTACTGGCAAAATCAATTGAGTAAGCCAATAAAGCGATTGTGAATGGTCATGGCTAACGCCGGCATGCTAACAAGCCGTAACAGCGAACGTTACTGGCGGACCAGGCAAGCGGGTAGCTGCTTTTATTTTTTACAACATGTAGCTTGTTCAGCGGCCGTAGCCAACAACAGTAAGTAATTTTAAGCTAAGAAAGGGTGGCTTTGAATCGGGTAGAGAGGACTGTGAGTTTGCACGGTTTCTAGCGGTAGTTGCCGTAATTTCAAGCCAAGAAAGCGTGGCCGTCAGTAGGGTAGAGGGGACGGCGAGATGATGATGTTTTAGCAGTTGTTGCAGTAATAGTGCGTTCCATTTACCTCAAAACTCTGAAGCAGGAGCTGGGAATGAGGTCCCACCAGAGTTGAATGCATTCCATTTATAAGTCGGATTTTCATTGTTTTCTTTAGCTCCAGCGCTTTTAGCCACTGTTAGCAATACCAGTTGATACCGTATTACAGCTTATTTTTTTTTACAACAGGTCCAAAGAAATTGAACATGCCTGGGATAACATCTGATTTAGTGAGACACAAATGAGACGGAAGTGCTTGTAACTTTGTGTTACTACAGCTTTCACAACTGTTGATAAAGGGGGCAGCCATGTTGGATTTTGAACTCGGGCTACTGCGAGATTGTCCGAGTCTCGAGTTTGAAAATCAGACGTTAGGGGGCGTGTTTCAGACTTTACCCTTTGAAAATCTGAGTTCCAGGTACTCTCTCCAGTATTCGGGATTTGGACTGCAGTCTAAATTATAATTATTTACAGCTCTAATGTTTTGGAACTGTGATCATGCAGGACTATGTTTGCAGTGCAAATTCTGAAAACAAAAATGGTGCATTTAAGTATGCTGTGAATTCTGGGGTTAATTTTACAAATCAGTATGGGACATATGCAAACACCATATATTTTGCAGTAATTTATAGAGGGAACCATGTATAGTCAATGAGCTAAAACATGCTCAATCATTGGTATGGTCCTTTAAAAATATTATAATCCTTTACTTTCATTTGATGGTGCAGAAAATCTAACTTTAACCATTTTGCACATCCCCATCAAAATATTTGGCTTGATTTTTGTAGAAGACATGCAAAATGTCCTGAGTTTGTAATTAATGACTCTTTGATTCTAAAAGGTTACATATTTTCACCAATGCTAGTAAAAGCTGGTGTAATAGCTTTAAATTATTTCCATTTTAGCTTTAGCAGCTCAGCCAAAAAGATGAACCTTCTTCCCGCTTTTAGTATTCAGTGTGCATTTTCTGGAGCTTACTGGTGCCTCTAGAGGCCGGTGGTGGTATAGCAGCTCTGGAGTGTAGAGCTCCAAGTCGCACCCGCTGGCAGGGAGGCACATCACCTCCACAACCACTTCCTCCTCCTCACCTCCTTCTCCTTCCTTCTGAGAGGAGTCAGGAAGTCAAAGGAGGGAGGGGGCACGGCAGCATCCAAGGACAAAAATTTAACAAAAGGAACAACAACAACAAACAAAGGCACACACCACAAATAAGTACCTACACACAAACAATATAATAAATAATAGATACACATATAACAACAACAGAAACCACCAAACACCAAGGGTCAGGCTCACGCACATGGATAAAGCATGGCCATTAACCATCTTTTAAAGGGTACTGATAATTAAGCTCTTCTTAGTAAGTAACAATACTATGTAGTAGTATATTTGAACATTTCAATTACATTTATTTGAAATTTTATTTCAAATAAAATGCAACACTTTTGTTTTTGCCCCCATTTTTCATGAGCTAAAGTCAATGATCTAAGACTTTTTCTATGTATACAAAAGGCGGATTTCCCACAAATCTGTATAAATCTGTCTAGTTAGCACTTCTCCTTTGCCGTTGTATACCAATCCAGAGCATCCCAAACATGGTCAATGGGCGACATGTACGTTGAGTGTGCCGGCCATGCAAGAACTTGGATGTTTTTAGCTTCCAGGAACTGTGTACAGATCCTTGCAACATGAGACAATGCATTATCATGCTGCAACATGGGTTGATGGTTATGGATAAATGGCACAACAATGGGCCTCAGGATCTCGTGACATAAACTCTAAATGCCCTCAATAAAATGCACCTGTGTTTGTTGTCCATAACATACGCCTGCCCATACCATAACCCCACCGCCACCATGGGCCACTCGACCCACAACAATGACATCAGCAAATTGCTCCCCCACACAACGCCATACACGCGGTCCGCCATCTGCCCTGTACAGTGAAAACCGGGATTCCTCCGTGAAAAGAACACCTCTCCAAAGTGCTAAACGTCATCAAAAGTGATTCGAGACCCCAATGAGGACGAGGAGCTGAAAATGCTGGATGTGGAGGTCCTGGGCTGGTGGGGTTGCATGTGGTCTGCGGTTGTTGGATGCACTGCCAAATTCCCTTAAACGTCTTTGGAGACGGCTTATTGATATTATAGAGATTTGAACATTCAGTTCAAGGGCAACGGCTCTGGTGGACATTCCTGCAGTCAGCATGTCAATCGCACGCTCCCTCAAAACTTGCGACATCTGCGGTATGTGTGGTGTGATAAAACTGCACATTTTAGACAGATTTGTGAACAATATTTAAGAGAAATAGGCCTTTTGAGTACATAGAAAAAGTCTTAGATCTTTGAGTTTAGCTCATAAAAAAGGGGGGCAAAAACAAAAGAATTGTGTTTATAATTTTGGTCAGTGTATATACTTAAAGGCTGTTCTTTGATGTCTCATTTTGCCAAACGGGCCAGTGTACTGAGCTCTGCTGAGAGTCTACAACATATCCAATCAGTTATATTAACTTACAGAGTTGCTCTGAGAGGATTCTCTCTCCTTCACACCTTTAAGATATCACTTGGTCTAACGTGCTTGACATAGACACTGACGCTCCTTAATCAAATCAAGCACTAATTAATACAAACAAAACACAGTTAGACTGCCAACACAACACCACGGGACAACTACACATTGTCCAGCCATTGTACAGATCCTTATTTAATGATTGTTTAGCTAGAATAATGCTATTTAGATTGTTTAAGCTATGTTTGACCAACAGGGCCCTGATCAGAATGGTAGTTCAGTTCAGTACAAGACCGGTTTTCAGTTTCCTCTATGAACCAACTAATTACAGCCCAACTGGCATAATTACAGTCTACTTTTTTGTATGTACGTTACACAAGTTCAGAAGTGCAAGTTTCACACAAAAGGTTTTACCAGTGTGACGGTTTTTTCCTTTACTAAACCATGCTAGTCAAGTTATCCCAGCTCATATTGCTAAGATCATCACTATGAAAAAACACAAAAGACCTGACCCCACCCACCCCCCCCATATTAATAAGTTTCCCTGTCGAGTATATTTTTATCTCTGACAAGTACCTCAAACAGCCGAATCATTAGCAACGGCATCTGTCTGTTCTGGAGGACAAATTGGGTTTAAAATGACCAAGGTAACTTCCAAAGTAAGTAGGGAAAACCTCAACATATCCTAATAATAATAAGAAGAAATAAAACAGCTAAAACTATACAACATCATGTCTTTTTCTGGTATGCAAGCAGGAGTGTACAATATAACACATTCCAAGTGGGTGCACGTTCCAAGTCTGTGCAACAATCCATTTTAAATATTATTTAATATACAAAAATTTCAAAAGCTTAATTGACAGAGTGAAGGAACAAAGGACTGACCTGTTTGTCTAAACGGTCGGCAATGCTGTAGACCAGCGGCGGGATGGAGCCTTCTTTGGTTTTCCCAACATCACTGCGGAAGTGTTCACTAGCAGGCAGGCAGCTGAGGAATACAAACACACACTATGGGTCTAAGTTTACGCAATTTGTGTGGCACACACAATCAGAAAAAAACATTTTAAACGCCTGTGCTTGTATAGCCCCATCTAAAATTTCTTTCAATGAATGAAGTATCTATCTATCTATCTATCTATCTATCTATCTATCTATCTATCTATCACTTTAGCTGAGTATGACTGAGTCTGTGCTCTTCTTCTGTGGTGTTCACACCATCAGATGATACTTAAAAGTCATGTAAAGCCGTTTTTCTACAACATAGTATGGCTCGGCTCAACTCTTTTTTTGGTTTTCCATTACCTTCCTAATTAAATAAAAGGTTAAACTAAGCAAACGTTGTGGGTACTTTTTATTCACCTTGTTTGTCATTCCGAGCGAGCTCAGCGGATAGTAGAAGGTAGAAAACATTGCAGGCAAATGACCAGTAAGTGAGAATTGTGAATGGGTTACCACCATTTTTGCATTCACTCAATCAAAAAGTGCAGACATTTCTTTATTTGGTTGCTAATGAAAGGGTTTTACGTGTGTCGCCCCTCAAAATGACAGCAGTGTCACGTGCCATTGCTATGGCAATCAGCTGAGAATCCCACCTCCACTTTAGGGGTACTATCCACAGTGGAAAACGAAAAGAGAAAAGTACTGGTACCAAAAAAACTGAGTCGAGCATAGCCGAATGCTGCGTTTCCACTGTAGTGTATAGCTCATACACTACAGTGGAAACACAGCATTCGGGCCAGAGGAGCAGCAGGTTTACCTGGCAGGCAGCTTGTAGATGTAACTGCAGCCGTCTTCGGTCCAGATGATGACTTTGTCTGCGGCGATGAACTCTCCTCCGGTCCAGGCCTGGTCGCTGTCACTGGACACTGAGCAGAGCAACGAGTAGTCGCCTGCATCAAACACCTGACGCCACACGAGAAAAAGATGCACACATTTCTATTCATGTAGTACAGCTAAGGCCAGGTCAGACTGGGGCAAAACTGCATGTCCACGGCTCACACAGTACTTAAGTAGTTGGAGCGGAGTATTACTTAGTGGTAATTAATGCAGGTTCTTACCCTCCAGTACTTGGAGCAGACAACCAGCAGGCTGCTCTGAGTAAATGTACAGAAGGAAATACTCTGACATCCCTGACAGTAGATGGGTTTGGATTCTTCTTCAAACACAGGGTCCAGGTCCTGAAAAAACCCACCACCAACAAATTAGAGCCTGAGCCGATACACCAATTAATATTTGAGATTTAATAAATAGGTCATGACATTTTAGGTAAGGATTTGTTTTTACATACATATTGGAATTGTATTAGGGAAAATATATGTAAGGTGTATTCATCCATTATTATAACATTCAAATGTTCCATAATAGCCCTAGAAATATCTGTGAAGACCTGTGTTCACTTTAACTTGAGTTTACACATCTATCCGGCAGTATACACAGCTGAAGTATTTGTATGGCGGTATACCTGAATCCTGCTGACCTCAGCTGTGATGATCCAGACCTTCAAAATCCCAGTCACTGACACTGCAACCACTGTGTCCTCTACATTAGGACAGAGAAACCACCAAATCAGAGTTAAGGCCTCAAGATAATAATAAAAACTTTGCTTGGTAGCATGTTTACATATATTCATTAAACATGTAAGAGTAATGTTACCATTTACCATAGAATCATGCAAACATTTGCTTGAACATAAGCATTGGTAACATCTCTATTCGTAGCGCCATTATTTTGCATCAGGCTTGTTTCATTAAGCTTTCAGCCCATTTATAAAACAAAATCTCTATTAAAACCATGGTGCTTTAAAAACTCACTGCTAAAAGGGGGATATTTTGTATTACTATATTTTATTTATTCGCCCTATTAAATTATTATTTGAGAGGCTCTTAAGCTAACTTGCAGGGGTTGCATCATGAGCTTCTCATCTCCTAAGAACAGAGATAACTTACAAGGTAAAGATAAAAGGTTTCTTGTTATTAGAATTTAAACCCTAAAGGTGCAGAAACCTTTTGTGCTGATTTTTAGTTATTATATGTTGTAAGTTGCAGCAGCTCAAATTCCCCTGAGCTGGAATGAGCTAAAACATGAAACTCAGACCAATAACTCGAGTGGCCATTTGAGGCAACAGATCCCTAGTGTTAAAAAGCCCAACTTTACAGCAGAATTAAGCCCGGTTACAGCCTGGTACAAAAAAAACAAACAAAAAAACAGTGTTTGTCTCTATAGCCAAGTTCACCCTTCATGACAACTTTGGGAAAATATATTCAATCAATCTAAATGTATTTATATAGCACTTCACAGCAACCAGAAGGTATCCAAAGTGCTTAACATGAGAAACCAAGAGTTAAAACCTATACAATAGAAAGAGCGAACATAGAAAACAGTAAAATGAAGAAACAGAAGAATGAAATTGTCACACCACTGCTACGTATTAAAAGCCAGACTAAACAGATACGTCTTGAGTCTGGACCTAAAAAGAGTTACATCTGTAATAGTGCGAATATCAGGTATGGGGAAAAAATAAAGATATCGATACAGCATTGGCGCTGAGGTTTTCTGTGGCAATACTGTAGGTATACACAGGTGCCAGGCATCGATCTTTTATTATATGTGCGTTGGCCAGTTTTCTGCTTTATAACCCCATTTTGGGACATCATTTGAAATTGGGAAAGCATAGAAGTTGGAAAAAACGATTATAAATTGCAATATATCACAGAATATTGCAATATGTTTAATATCCCAATAATATAGTATTGTGGCCTAAGTATCATAAAGGGACTAGTGATTCCCAACCCTAGCGAACAACAGTGGGTAACTTGTTCCAGAGTCTTGGGGCAGCAACTGCAAAAGAGTTAAAATGTTCAGAAAATTACTCTGGGGTCAGACCATTTACGGCCTTTAAAACAAACAATAAAGTCTTAAAATCTGTTCTAAAAAGCACAGGGAGCCAACGTAGAGTTTAAAGAACGGAAGTGATATGTGCACGTCTAGATATGTTTGATAAAAAGCGAGCAACAGCATTTTGCACAAGTTGAAGATGTGACATGAAGGTCAGACCAACAGAAAGAGCCTTACAGTAATCCAACCTTGAACTAATAAAAGCATGAACTCCCTTTTCTAGATCATGCCTGTTAAGGAAGGCCTTAACTTGAACCAGGAGACGAAGCTGGAAAAGCTCATCTTAACAACATTACTGATCTGCTTATCAAATTTCATGCTGCAATCAAAAATAACCCCAACGTTTTTGTCCTAGTGTAAAATACCAGAGCTCCTAAACTCAAAGCTGGACCATTTTGCATGCCTGAAGTACAGAAAATACACTCCGTTTTATCTTGATTCAAATTAAGAAAGTTTTCTGAAAGCCACAACTTAATATCAGTGATACAACTAAGCAGGAAGTTTAGTGTGACACTGTCGTTTGCTTTCATAGGCAAATAGATTTGCAAATCATCTGCATAGCAATGAAATAACACGTTGTGCTTTCCTATAAAGGCAGCATACATAAAGAAAACAGAATGGGGCCAAGAATTGAGCCATGGGGTACCCCACAAGACAGGGTAGCAACTGACGAGGAGAGGTCATCAACCATAACAAAAAAGCTCCTATTTGCCAAATAGGAGCTAAAACTTGTAAATGCCGAGCCTCTGAGGCCTACAAATTGCTCAGGGAAAGAGAAGAGGACTGCATAGTCCACTCTGTCAAACGTGGAGTGACAACACTGTGGTGGTTCAGTGCATGTGGAATGGAACACAGAGAGAATGTTATCTGGGGAAGAGGGAGAGACCAAACCTTCTTAACATAAAACTGTCCACCCACAAACGCAGAAGCGAACTCTCCAGCTGAAGCTGAGGAGACAGGCTTTATAGCGTGTGGTGGGACACTGATCTCAAACCTGACAGGGAAGTGATACCAGTTTGTTATTTCTCCAAGTGAAACTGAAAGCCCATAAGAGATGATGAGATCCAAGGTGTGGCCTAGATGATGTGCCAGCCCTTCCACACATTGGTTAAGTTTAAAAGAGTTCAAAAGTGTTTTAAAATCAGGAGCAAGTGGGTTTGATTTATTTAGGAACAACATCAGCTAAAAACTAACATATAAAATCCTTGTTGAGTTTTGGTGGGCAATAAACAACTGCACACGATACAAGAGAATCCAGGTCAGCCACAAACAGGCTGAAAGTTCTGCATAATTAAGAGCGTGCCGCTTTGAGTGACAAGTGGCTGTAGTCACAGGGCGTCAACATAGAACGTTGGCTTCATTCTGCCCCCCTCAGCTCCATCCACACTCCATTTCCATTTTTTCCAGGCACTGACATCAAATTTAGTTTACAGCATTGTGGGATTGTGATTAACATTTCTACCATAAATATGCAAGCTTGGTCAAAAAACAGGGCTGTCATCAATCAAAACTTTGCAAAGGGTAGGACTTTTTGGAAATTTGCAAAAACTCACTTTTAAAAAAAAGATTGTTTCCCTTTATTAGTGACAGTGGATAGACAGAAAAGGTGGGAGAGAGATGGGGGATAACACGCAGCAAAGGGCCGCAGGTCAGACTCAAACCCGGGCAGCTGCAAAGGACTCAGCCTACATGGGGCGCACGCTCTTACCGGGTGAACTAGAGGTCAACCCTACTCAAATTTTATATACGTGGAAGACGGCAGATACTGTACGTGTAGCTTACTAGACATAAAAATCTTGTCAATTGTCTTTGTGGATTGATTTGAAATTACTAGAATACAAGCTGAAAAACAGCAGATAAGTAGGGCTGTAGTAAGGGGGGGAGGGGCAGAATGATAAAAATCTGACATAAACCAAACTGGATTCGAATTAAAATCAATATTAAAATCAACCAAACTTGCCTGGAGAAACCAACCCCATCAGTTTAATCTTCAAAATCCAGCACCACCTACTGTATGTCTCTTACCTTGTGTTCGGTGGGATCGGATGATGCTCATGGAGCTGATCCAGTCAGGAGAGATCTTGGACACCAGGGAGTACAGGACCTCCAGGCTGGTGGCATCCACCACAAGGATTTCTGGGTAGTGGCCATTGCATAGCAGACGTGCCTCCCTCTCAGTGCCGATGGTGAACTGATAGAACTGGAGTACCACAGAGGAGGAGAAGACACAGGTAGACAGAGTGGGAGACACAAAAAGGTGAGGAGAGATGGGTAGAGGAGGAAGAGTCAAAAAACTAAATGTTAGCCTTCCAGCCTGTCAAAGGGCCATACGACTGCCATTTTTGGTATGCTATAAATATGAAACATTTGAAGGATGGGATTTCCATTGGCAGTAGTATCATAGTGATTAAAAAGAAGCGAAATAGAAGTGATTGGATGTAGTTAACTAGTGAATGAAAAGACTATTTGGTTTAAAAAGAGAAACTGAGGTGGAATTAGTGCTATGAAAATGTAAATCAAGATGAATTTGCCATAAAGTATTACAGTTATTGGACACCATTGGCGGCTGCCCGTGCTGCTAAGCCTGTGTATTGAACCGTTGAAACGGGTGGCAACAACTGGGCATTGAGAGAGTAATGAGCGATATCAAAGGTAAAGGTCTGTGTCGAGCCAATACGTTTTGAAAGGGAAATGGCCAATGGGAAAACCTCAAGACGCACATCCTTACGCTCTCTCAAACCGATGGTGGAACTTCCTCAGTTAGTGACTCAACAACAGAATTTTGAGTTCTTAGGGCTGATACTTTCCACCTCTGGACCACAGGTAACAAAATACTCACGTTTCTTTTTGTCGTTTTTCTTTTTGTTGTGTATTTTGTATTTTTAGTAGTTTTTAAAAATCGGTATTTTAATGTGGCTACTTAATATGCCGTGAATGACGCAATACTTTGTTCGCCTTCTTCATTCTTGATGATGCTGGTGGTATTATTTTGCAACAGCATCGTTTCATTGCAAATGAGGCATACATGACGACTGCACAGCCTGCTTATCAGTCTATTCATCATTAAAGCTGGGCTTTTCCACGTCAACTTTTCACTTCAGCCTCTTTGACAGTGACATGTTTACCTGACAACAGCCATTTATTACTGCAACTATTTTCCACCAATCAGGACGCTGCATACTACAACCATGTTTCAGTAATTACAGACTTTAACCATCACTCCTCAAAGAACAGCCTCCAAATTTGAGATCTTTTTTTGTTTAGATAAAGAGCCAATCATCATTATGGAGTTTCCATGTTTTTTTAGTAGTTTGCTCAAACTAATCAAGTAAAAGAAATAGCATTAATTCAGTAAGAAAGTGAAAACAAGAATAGGTATATAAGGTATAAATTCATTTTACTTTTTTTATTTAAAAAGTCTAGCTCCAGAGTGTCTGCTTAGAAAAAATCTGGCCCCTGGAAAAATGTATTTGATGAAATACAGTGACAAATGACCAGCATCTAGGCTGCCTATCGTGCACAAACCAACATGTTTTGTGGCATTGCTAATTTTTGTCTACCACTAGCAACCCGTAGGACAACGTTAATAGGACACTGGCTAAATTAATACATTTAATTAGCTCATACGGGCTACTTAGGTGTGTAGAAGCTAGCGGATAATCTGGGCTGTGAACATTAGTCAAATGTATCAGGAGAGTGAATAGTAAAGGGAGAGCTCAGGTTTTTTGGAGAGCTTGTGTGACATGTGTTATGTTATTACAATTGTATAGATGTTTATACATTTTTATAGATTTTTCTGTAATTAAAAACTAAATAATTTTGAATTTATGACCCCTTGTCATATTTTCACTACATTGGCAAGATCCCTCCTGCCCCGCTTTTTTAAATGTAGCCAAGTAACTTTTACTTATAGTACATTTTAAATGAACTTCTTATTCATTTTACTTGAGTAATTCTTCTTTAAAGTATTCTTACTTTTAATCGAGTACAATATGTTAGTACTTTTTCCACCTCTGCTGTGGTCCAGCCCAAAAATAATACAAAAAAATCCGTAATTTGGTTATATAATTGTTAATTATGGTGCTGTTAGATTTGTGCTAGACTGCCATTTAATAAAAGCTGCATGCAGCAGGCAGGAGAGCAACTTGTTTTTTAAATGTAGTGAAAACTTTGGTTTTCAAAGCTATAGTGACAGCTGTAGTGTAGTTTATGTCTCCCCCATGAGGAATACTAAATAACAACAATTCCGTCGGTGCATGCACATCACACAAGCCTTCTGTGATCGCATTTCACCCCCCACTCCTCCACACAGTTGCTAGTAGCCAAGAAGGACACGGAGGATTAAAAAAAAAAAACATGAACTCTTCAGAAGAGGTAATTATCTTTACTCAAGTCCACCAATTTCTAAACACAGCTGAGCTGATATTCTTAATTAGCTTTGTATCAACTCCTCTGGCAATGGCTTAAAAAGTTGAAAAGTTACGCATTAGATTGAAGCAGAATATTTATATAAAACCTTGTTTTTAGAATTTGGAAATGATTAAATCTATGTTTATTTTTAATACTTAGAGTTGTGGTCTTTACAACACTTTGGAATAATTGGGAATGTTTGGATAACACCGGAAGACGCCGGAAACAGTCCTACCACCACTAGAATCTAATTCAATACAATACAATACAAAAAGCGTTATACCAAAAATATCAGTTTAGTATCATATTTATCCACAACTATGCAGAAATAGCGAAAAAGTGAATAGAGATGCAATAAAAAATGAGAAGAAAAAAAAAGAAGAAAAAAAAACTGCACCGCCACCAAATGTTGATTTAGAACTTGAATGTCAATGTTATGAATCAAGCTTGAAACTATTCGGTACAGCCATATTGAATACCAGCTTTTATTTGAAAATATAGGGAATGAAAATAAAGGGTAAGTATGTGTCTTACCTGTATGCCAGTGTGAGCACAGGCCAGCTTGGTGAACTCAATACAGCGTCCATCGTTCACATCCCATAAACACATCTCTCTGGAAACATGACCAAACTTAAGTTAGACATAAATATGGAGGAATGACCTGCAGTTAAACTCTCATCCTAGTGTTTGTATCTAGAAATTGTGTATCATCTCTTCTATTTGATTGAGATTAAAGTGTTGTGCATATGGTAGTCTTGCATTGCCAGACCTTCTGGCTAGTCCACACAGCATTCCGGGATGGGAGAAAAACATGCTCTGGTACGTTGGCATTTCTTTAAACCAATCACAATCGCCATGGGCGGTGCTAGGAAAAATAACCAGGAAGGAACTTGTTTGGGTGGAAAGTGTATTTACAAAAGTTGTTTTTGTTGTGCGAGAGAAAACTCAGATTAAAAAGATAGTCTAGCTATCTGTCTGGGGTTACTGCAGAGATCTGAGGAGCTGTTAACCATAGTCCTTATGAATCCACCAGAGTTTAAAATTCCAAAACAAATTAAGCAGAAGGAAACGGATATCGGCCGGAAAGACATGCATCCGTCGGAATTTCCAGCGACACCAGAGCAAACCCGGAAGTGGAACGTCGTAGATATAGACTATGTGTACAGTAACCGACAATTACATTAAGCACAGTTAAATATATATATATGCTTTAAATACAATATTGATAGTTTATTCCTTTTAACAGTGATAACAATTACAATGGTATGTATAGAGCACATTTAACCAAGAACAAATGTTGGCCAAAGTGATTTACAGAGACTCTTCATTCAATACTCTATTGAGTACTCTATTGAGTTTTTTTCTTTATTTTCGGCTTCTGAAATGTGAGTAGATTGTAGTGTATTTACTCCTCTATGAAAGTTAACTGAATCTCTTTAAATTGTGAAAAAAACAAGCCATTTGAGGATGTCATATTGGGCTTTGAGAAAAACTGTTTTGTTTTTTTACCATTTTAATGGCCAATCAACTAACTGGATTAATCCAGAAAATAATGGAAAGATTAAATTGAAAATGATCATTAGTTGCAGCCCTTTTGCAGATAATTCCTCAAATGTCTTAGTCCTTTTTGTCAAGTCAAAAGCCCAAAAATGAAAAACCCAAGCCGATAACAGTTCATCCTGTGAAAAAACAGTACTAAAATATTAAGCATTTTATAAGCATTCTGAGGATAACATGTTAATTGCATTGTTTTTCTGAAGCCTCTGTTCAGAACCTTTTTTTGTAACGTAAATTACAAGTCATTCTGTTGTATCAGAAAGAAATCACCATCTATATTAAACTACTAATAAAGTGTGCCTGATAAAAAAAAAATGTACTCACCCACTTTCTGATGCACTGACGATGTACTGTTTGTCACTACACGCACTGGCTTTAGACAGACAGGTAATGGAGGCTGTATGGCCAAACAACATGGCCCTGGGACAAATCTGAGAAAAAAAAAAAAAAAAAGAACAGGGGGTTTTAATAAAAACAAAGACAAGCAGAGTAGTGAGTGAGAAACGCACACAACCACTATCATCATCATCATCATCATCATCATCATGAGACCCAAAATGGAATCTGCAGACTTTTTACAGATTTCAACAGTGATCCAGAACGACAATTGTTTTGTTTCTTCTTGACGTGAAGATGTGTCCGAGTGTTATTTCATTTTATATTTGTTTAAAATCTGTGAATTCTGTGTCCACTGATTCCGTGTGTCCCTGTTCATCAGTACCTCCAGCTCAGGTGTCATGTCCCAGAGACAGATCTGTCCGTCATGGCAGCCAGTAATGATGGTGCTGAAGTCGTCCATCACCAGCAGACTGCTAATGCAGTGGGTGGGAGCCGTGCGGCCCCAGAGCACTATGGGCAGAATCAAGTTGTTCCCCGACATTATGCTGATGTTTCTGGAAGGAAAGAGGGGCAATTAAAAAGAGAAACATAGGAGGGAAAATGTCTTTGACTCAGCCAGTCATTTTAATACTGGGAAAGTCCAGGTACTGTATCACAGTGATGAACAAATCCTGCAAATTCAATATTTCTATAACACAAACACCTGCTCATTGGTTTCCAATATGACCAAATGCATTGGGCAAGCATACTGTACTGTGGTGGAAATGTTCTTATAGTATGTAACGTGTCACCTAACCCTACTGTTGAGGCTCCTAAGCATTTGGGTTGGGACTGCACCACATGGGGTTTTGCACCACCCTAGAAGGAGTTTTAGTAATGTTTTTAATGTATAAATCAGGGAGGCCTCTGAGAGCCTCAAAGAGTTTTTAAGTTTTCTCAAATTCTAGAGCAAAAAAACATTTTGTAAAGAAGATTTTAAATGTCATGATCCAAGCCATTGGAGCTCAGAAAGTTTAACCTGCCTTTGGGAGCTGCTGGTCCTGGTCTACACTGCAATCAACTAGTGTGTTTTCTGCATGCATCACTGCCAGGTTTGAATTAGCCACCAACCAGAATAGCAACAGAGTTTGCATCTGGTTTTCACCTCCTTGTATGTAGCCTGCATAATAGTCATTTATATATGTTTTACCTATCCTTGTTCAGCTTAGCTGTCTTTTTAACTGCATGTCTATATCTAATATTATTGGAACAGTGTGTACCATTGACAGCAATGAAAACCGGAGTCACACCCCTGGTGTACACATACTTGGCCAATGAAGCGGTTTTGGCATGCTACATATGCTAAATACAGTACATAGCATGCTGTTGTTGCTGTAGCATGCTAACATGCTCACGTTTCGCATGTTACACACTATGTGTACAGACATCATAGTTAGAATTTGACATAACATTGCGTCCAGATTACACATTCATTAGGACTTGTCCATTCAGTTCATGTTTCATTTAGTCATTTAGTCAGAAACGAATACCATGTCGAGTCACTGTCCTGTCACGAAGACAAGGAAATACACAGCAGTGACCTTGTTAACAGTAATGAACAACAAACAGTACACCCTTTTACATCAAAACATCAACATGTTGTGTTTTTTGCACTACATTTGACTCATGTTAATTAACATTGGTGTTAATGCAGGTTTGCAGGAGGTCTGCAGGCTGTGCAGCAGGCTTCTTGGGAAGTAAAGAGTTATATTATAACAGTCTATTACACCTGGGAGAAAGTTATCAGCCGAGAATTATGTAGATATTTTTACTTAAAGCTACGCGAGTGGGCGTACTGTGCAGTAAGCTATGTGGCGCTTACGCTAAGCTAACGCTAAACCATACCTGCAATGTCGTGACATTCGGGTTAGCTACGCGGATAACTGAATCCAAACACAATGTTGAACACTGTAAATACGTACCACTAAAGGTCTTACTGGAACATTTCCTTTTAATGGAAGGCTTATCGACGAATGGTTCCCTCCGTCGCAAATAAAAACAGAAATTATCCTCCTTTTCGTCTTGTTTTTAGCTGCTTGTCTCACCGAGAAGCCGACCCGTTCGGTCAGCTGATCTTATGACAACTGAGAGCTACATCCGGTCTCCTGTTTTCAAAGTAAAAACCCGGGGCGCGTGCACCGTTTTGCTGCGGTTTCCAGTCTGGACGCAAGAAGATCCAAAATGAAAACAGATATCCACAATTGGAGCTATTCTATTTCAAATATGTAGTATGTTCATTTTGGATAGGAAGAATGACGTTGTGGATATCTGACACAGCCCCCAAAAAAGAATGGCAAAAGTGACGTCATTTCTCCAGGTTGCAGATATCTAAAAAAAAAAAAAAAAAAAAGGGTGGATATGAAGATGTAACTCTGTATCTGAAATATTGTTTTTTTTTTACTAGGAAGAACCGAATTACATATTGGCAATGTATATCCTGGGAGCTTCTTCCCCGGGGTCTTTATACTTTCTCGCCTCGCGGATTTCGTTGGATTGGTGGCACCTGGATTGTTTCATCAGCTGCCTTGGTCCTGCTCAATGCCCTGCTACGCCCTGCACAGCTACTTCTGTTATTTATAGTCATAGTTCTATTTTCTTTATTGTTACAATAATTGCCACTACGCATCATGCCAAGTGCCGTAATTATTATGAAATCATACTTCTGTACCTCTGTTGCCGTTTCCCAACCGGCATCGGCAGATGGTGCGCCCACCACGAGCCTGGTTCTGTCTGAGGTTTCTGCGCGTTTAAAGGAAGTTTTCGCTCGCCACTGGTGGACTAAATTCTAGGTCTTGGGGGAATTGTTGGGTCTCTGTTAATTTAGAGTGTGGTCTAGACTGCGTCTTGTGTCCTCATAACTTCTGTTACGATTTGACAGTATAATAAAATTGGATTGAAAATGGCTGTTGTCACTAGATAGTGTAGTGAGTTAACGCGCATTAGCTCAGAGGGCTAACTTTTCTTAGTTACACCACAGACAGTTATAGGTTTACACTCCCCGCAAAGTGACGCGTACGCGACTCAAATCTGCCCTCTCCTTACATCGCCCAATGTGAAGCAAGTGCAGATTTGAGTCGTGCATGCTCAGATTTAAACGGTTGACGGCATAACGCGTCGTACCCCATGAGAGTCGAGTCAGACCGGCTCTGGTCGGGTGTAGATGTGAGTTGCGCATGCTCAGATTTTAACGGTTTATGACCTAACTGTTGAAATCCATGAAATAATAAACTTTTGTTATTACAAACAATAACAGAAGACGGGAATCATTTCAAAAACATTGTAGCTATCTATGCTGACATTAGCTCAAAAGACCATTTGACTGACAGACTTGTTGTGTTTGATGCTAACTTGTAGCTAGCAGTTAACCAACTTGGTTAAGTAGGTCAATTTTTACCTTTGATGACCTTTACATCAACAGGTTCTCAATTACTGGAAACTCATGTACAAACATATCTTTACACTTCACATGATCCCAATAGGGAATAACAGAAATAGATAAATTAAGAGAAAATCCTTTTTCTACAGTGAATGGATGGAAAAGGGTGTCTGGTCAATTGTTCATTTATTTGATAATTGTGGTAACTTCCTAACATATGATGTCTTCATCCAGAAATACAGTTGTATGTGCACTGAGAGGCAATTTGAAATTGTAATTAAGGTAATCCCACAAGCTTTGGTCACTTAAGTAAAAGGTATGTTAACATACTCTGTGGTTAATCCTCAAGAGCCCACGTTAATCTGAGATCTATATAATTTGTTAGTAAAAAATAAATGCAATAATACATTTTTTAGAAATGTCCTCACTTTGATCTGCTTCACCACTCAAGAGAAAACATATCTTCCAGAAATTTCCCAGCAATTGTTTAGTGAAGATAAGAACCAGTTACCTTTCTTTTCCTATTTCACCGAAGGTAAAAGAAGTTCAATTCAAAGTGATGAATGAGATTTATCCATGTAACAACTTCTTTCATCAAAAGGTTTAATACGTATGTGAATGTTTGTACTTTCTGTAAGTCTGACATTGAAACTGCAGAACATCTAGTGTAGCGTAACCCAGACCTTCCGGGATGCTTCCCAATACTGGATCATGTACGATACACAAAATATCACAATTTTAACATGTAAACATGTTAAATTTGGACATCATATGGAGGACAGTACAACTGAGTTTGGAGTAAATAATCAGATTTTAATGGCAAAATATTTCATACACAAATGTCCATTTCATAAAACATCCCCTATCTTTAATGCCTTTCTAAATGATATAATTCTGTATAAACAATCCTTGAAATGTTGCAAAAGAAAAAAAAAAGCCCTACTTTTTTATGAATACTTTCATGAACTCATTCCTTAGTGTCTACTGCTGAGCCACTTGGTGTCTTTTCCCTTTATTTATTTTTGTTTGTTTTGTTTTTTTGTAAAATGTATCAATGTTGTACTCCATGTTCAATTCATGTTGTAGAATTGACTGAATATGTTTGCAATGTGCCTTCTTTCTTTAACTGTCAATGCCTTGTGTTTGATTTGAATCTTCAATTTAAAAAAACTAAAACAACCTCCGCATTTACACTTCAAAATAAAGGCCCTAATGATTACGTTTTTAAAGTCGCGTTCAACTACACTTATTATGTATTACTTATTATTGTTTGTATTCTTATCTAACATGGTTTACCATCTTATACTTATTCTTAGTTGTATTGTTTTGTCAGTCACCTCTTTGCCACTTTCCAGTAATAATAAAAGGTGGGAAAAAGAAATCAGAACAACCGGAAGTCTTATTGTTGTAGTTGCCAGCTACTCATACCCCGGGCTTGACTGTCGTTTTCTGGTCGCGAGCCTGCACGTGTTCGGTGATGCACTGAGGGTTTTGGACAATTCTACCCCAGTTTTGTGCTTTACCGGACTGTTCCGTTTCCTTTGACATGTACAAAAAGTTGTTGTTTGAGGTTCTGAACGCGTGTCCTGATGATTAGAAGAGGAGAAACGTGATTATTCGTGCTATCTGTCCGGAGAGCTAGCGTTAGCTAAGCCGCAGAACATGTTCAGGCGTGTTCTACTTCCCATACACGCTTAGAGAGTAAAGAAACGACGACACCAACATTATTAGAAAACCGGACCGCTATTTAAATTAGATTCGTTTGACAATTTAAATGGATTACCAGTTCCCACAGCAGCTTTTTCCTTCGTTTTACAACTGCGCACCGCCGGACTCGGTCCTGAAACACTGCGCTGGAAACTGGGGCAGCTACGACAGAGTCAAACCTCAGGTGGGTGGTTAGCTGTCAGCTCAATGCTACTGACTAATACTTATAAAGCTGTGAATATGTTTACAACCCATACCTATGAATATACTTGAGCCATGTTTGAGTATTACAATATTTACGCGTATATTTGTAAAGGTCTCAAAATTGAGTTTCTATGTGTTGTAAAAACCTAAACCCACACTTAATCTGAAATTAATAGTCTCGTATTTTATTGGATAAAGAGTATTTTTACCAAAACGTATTTGTTTTCACCACTATTAACGGACAGTTATCAAGATGTAATACTAGTTTTGCAAGGAAATGTATTATTAAATTATTGTCAAGTATATTAGAGGATAAAAGCCACAGATATAAAACTATGGTTTAAAAACTGTCAGTGGTCACGTCACCAGTTGAAACTTCTGGAAGCCCACCTTTTATATTCCACCCAATTTTTTGTATGGGGGGGGGGTTCTCTATTCTACCGTTATACACCCAAAAACTAGACACATCAGTCTATTTTTTCTTCTTCAAATAGAAAGACAATTCAGGTGTGTCTTTCTAATTAAAGAAAAAAAGACCCTGGAATATTGCTGATTATGTTAAAACACTTAGATTTTGCACCAACATTAAACACCAAAATTATGCAAAATGTACTTTAAATATTTTCTCTGTGGGGATGGTTCTCTTCTGTTTTGAATTCAGCCTAATCTTTGGGGAATTTGGACTTTAAGTAGGACTGGATTGAAAGGTTGAGAATGTCACTTTATATTTTTTGTTATACGGTTTCAGGGCACCTCTGGTCCTCTCTCCAGCTGGACATTCACATCCAGGCATCAGGTTAGAGGGGAGACGTGGCATCACATTGAGCCGGTACCGATTCCCCTCCTGTCCCCTAAAAAGTGTAAGTAAGTGACAGCCCGTTTTGTCTCACTGTAGGCCATTAATGTACAGTGAGGAAATTAAGTATTTGAACACCCTGCTATTTTGCAAGTTCTCCCACTTAAAAAACATGGAGGGGTCTGAAATTGTCATCGTAGGTGCATGTCCACTGTGAGAGACATAATCTAAAAAGAAAATCCAGAAATCACAATATATGATTTTTGAACTATTTATTTGTATGATACAGCTGCAAATAAGTATGTGAACACCTGTCTATCAGCTACAATTCTGACCCTCAAAGACCTGTTAGTCTGCCTTCAAAATGTCCACCTCCACTCCATTTATTATCCTACATTAAATTTACCGGTTTTAGGTCGTTAGCTGTATAAAGACACCTGTCCACACCTTATAATCAGTAAGAATCCAACTACTAACATGGCCAAGACCAAAGAGCTGTCCAAAGACACTAGAGACAAAATTGTATACAAGGCTGGAAAGGGCTACGGAAATTGCCAAGCAGCTTGGTGAAAAAGGTCCACTGTTGGAGCAATCATTGGAAAATGGAAGAAGCTAAACATGACTGTCAATCTCCCTCGGACTCGGGCCCCATGTAAGATCTCACGTCGTGGGGTCTCAATGATCCTAAGAAAGGTGAGAAATCCGCCCAGAACAACACGGGAGGAGCTGGTCAATGACATGAAAAGTTTCCAAGGTTACTGTTGGTAATACACTATGACGTCATGGTTAGAAATCATGCATGGCACGGAAGGTTCCCCTGCTTAAACCAGCACATGTCAAGGCCCGTCTTAGGTTTGCCAATGACCATTTGGATGATCCAGAGGAGTCATGGCTGCTCTGTATTAAGGAGAGGATGACCGGGGCCATGTATTGCAATTTATTTATTTTTATTTATTTTTTGGGGGGGGAACAACCTCTTTCCCTCAGTTAGAGCATTGAAGATGGGTCAAGTCTGGGTCTTCCAACATGACAATGACCCGAAGCACACAGCCAGGATAACCAAGGAGTGGCTCAGTAAGAAGCATATCAAGGTTGTGGCGTGGCCTAGCCAGTCTCCAGACCTAAACCCAATAGAGAATCTTTGGAGGGAGCTCATACTCCGTGTTTCTCAGCGACAGCCCAGAAACCTCACTGATCTAGAGAAGATCTGTGTGGAGGAGTGACCCAAAATCCCTTCTGCAGTGTGTGCAAACCTGGGGAAAAACTACAGGAAACGTTTGACCTATTGTAACTGCAAACAAAGGCTACTGTACCAAATATTAACATTGATTTTCTCAGGTTTTCACTTACTTATTTGCAGCTGTAAAATACAAATACATAGTTTAAAAAATCGTACATTGTGATTTCTGGATTTGTTTTTAGATTATGTCTCTCACAGTGGACATGGACCTACGATGACAATTTCAGACCCCTCCATGATTTCTAAGTGGGAGAACTTGCAAAATAGCAGGGTGTTCAAATTATTATTTTCCTTACTGTAGGTTTCTGAAGACATTAAAGGCTGAATGATATGTAGCGAACGGCCGCAGGGCTGAGTCAAACCCGGGCCCGCTTCTTCGGCGAGTAAACCTCTATATATGGACGGCCGCTCTACCAGCTGATCTATCTGGGCGCCCTGAGACTCTATATTTAATAATTGAAATGTGTAGTATGCGTTATTTTAAGTTAAGGTCAAGAACTAGGGGACTGCAGCATCTTTCAGGGTTAAGAAATAAAAGACAAGTGAAACAGTGAGATACCACAAAATTTAGTTTTGCAGTTTTTTCTGTATTAAATCTATGACAACAGTGAAATTTCAGCCTGTCTAATTTTCATATAAACGTCTTAAAACTTGTTTCACTTTTCCACTATTTCTACATGTTTCAATCTGTCTTCTATCACTGTTTGAAACTTTAGAAAAATTATATAGATGGCTAGCTAGGTAGATAATATGAATATGTGTGTGTAAGTATTTGTATACATTTCTTTCAGCTTTCCTTTGGCCTTCTACGCCCCCAGAGCCACTGGACTTCACAAAACATGTGAGTGCAACACAAAACTAAAAAACTAAAACATTTATGAAAAACAATGATAATGATATAATAGATCATTCATCTTTTCATCACAAACGATCAACATGTGCCTAACACTCAGAGCTGATTACCTTCCTCAATACAAGCTGTTGTTGGTGGCACTCATTTCAATTGTTTTGCACGGGTTCAGGTGTAGGGCTGCACAATTAATCGAATTTTATTCACGATCACAATTTTGACTTCCCACGATCAAATTTGCAAATATATATATTTTTTTTATATAGCATCATTTCATAGCCCATCTACCGCTCCGTAAACCACTGTCTGAGTCACAGAGAACAGAGAAACGGGAGGAAAACTCAACAGATAGCAGTCCGTTATACGCCGGTCTCAGAGTGTTCCGGTTTACCAGTAAACGCAACATTTTGTCCCGTATATGTTGTTTTTTAGACAACAGCAGTGACCAGTGCTATGCGGTGCTACTAGCGTCTGTTAGCTGTTAGCTCCTCTAGGTCGCACCAGTGCTAATTTCTTTGCATCCGCTGCAATGCTGTTTATATGGATATGGTTTAATTTAGCGTTACATGACCCATTTCTTCTGTAAAGCCGTGCCTGTGTTGGCTCTTTCCTCTACTCTCTCTCTCCTCTTACTCTCCGCGGCCGCCGGTCCACACTTCTGACATCTGTCTACTGTTTTAATTTTTTATTTACACAGCTGTATATTGTTAAGTATGAGGGGCAAACCTGTATTTGTACCAGTGTTTCCGCGGGTAACTCTGCTATCGCGGCGGCCACGGCGAAGAACACAGAAGAAGTTATTGAATGCAACTAACTTCAGTTGGTAGAGAAACAGCGTGTGAGACGGAGTCTTTTTGACCTGGGCGAGAGATGCTACCCATGGCCAGAATGTCATAGTTCATAAAAATGCAGCGCAGTGACGATACAGACTTTTCATACACACAACGTGTGTATCCGCCATCAACCCGTGCTGGACCTGTTCAAAATGATCAGCCCTCACTCTGTGAGTAGCGTCCATCACACTCCCTCTCGCAGTTATAAATAGCCTATGTGACGATAACATTTGTTTTGGTTGAAATCAACAAATAATTGTGATCAAAATCTTTAATCAAAATAATCGTGATTATCATTTTGGCCATAATCGTGCAGCCCTATTGAGTAGGCTACATCCAGATGAACAGCACGCCCCCATTAAGGCTGGGCAATATGGATTTAAAATCTTTTTGATCATGAAGCTGATTATAAATGGAGTGTCTGAGCTACACGGCACGCTGGATTCTCTGCTCATAAAGCGATGCTGGCTGACTTATCATGAATGGGTCCAGGACAGGTTGAATGCGCTTTAGCGGGCAGCAGCGTTACAAACATCATGTATGAAATGTCTGTATCGTCACTGCGCTGCATTTTTATAAAATAAAATAATCTGGCGAGGGGTCACATCTCTCACCCGGGTCCAGTAGACACAGTCTCACGCTATTACTCCTAGAACTGAAGTTAGTTGCATTCAACTTCTTCTGTTTCTCACCGTGGCGGCCAGTAAAACAGAAAGTTACCAGCGGAAACACTGGTACAAATACAAGTTTTCCTCTTATGCTTAACAGCTGCGTTTATAAAAATTAAACCTTCGGTCAAATGTCAGTAGCGTGCACCGGTGTTATATCCCTACCTGTTTCCAAACGTTTCCACCCATAGACCGTAACGATTTATGCTTCCACTGGATCAAATAACACGGCAAAAAATTGACCAATAAGAATTTTGATCGAGCAAGAACGTATTGACCAATAAATCGACTAGTCGACTGGGAGATTACAGCCCTAGTCTCATCCCATATCTTGTTTGAAAATCTATCCGTACACCTCCAAAGTCAATATACAACCTGACACCCCTAACACAAAGAATACTTTGCTTTTACATTTGAGTGAAATAAAAGCTAATGTCTTCAACTTTGTCAGGTTGTCCCTCACCTTCCGCCTTCTTTTTGTTGGCGTTCTAAACTCTGCTTGATACGGGAAAGGTTCTCCGAGCTAAAACCGACAATCAAACTATATCACACACTCGACAGCCATTTTAATTTCGGATCTCGCCTTCCTGCATGTGCAAAACAAGTTCTTTACCAAGGCTGTTTAGCAGAGGCTTGTATCCTGTCAGGTGCATAGTGCCGCCCAAGGCAACTGTGATTTGTCTAAAGAAACGCCAATAAGCCTTCCTCCGCAGTGCTGTGGAGGTAGGTCTGGCAATGTGAGACTTAGGTTTGTCTTCATGTGAAAAATATGTAAATATGCAATGTTACATGTAATGCACAATGAGACTCATAAGTTAATAATAAATGGAATGAATAGTAATCCAAATAGATCAGATTTAAAATTACCAGAATTGGTTTAACCCATCCGTGCTCAGCAGCCTCAGATCTTGTTGCCTTTTTGTTCTGTGTTTTGAGGATTTTTAACAGGCTTTGTATTTAGATGGAGAACTTCTTCATGGACCACCGCCTGGATGCCTTTGGGTGCATGAGTGAAATTTTGAGTGAAAATTTCAACTTTAAACAAGGACAGAGAGAGGTGAGATTCACAAGATTAGGCTTTCCCTTGACACTTTATTTATTTGTTTGAAAACTGGTTAGACAACAAATACAATTAACAGACCTCAGCTTGGGCTCTGGAAGCTTTACGATTGTATAGAATGAAATATGAAAAGACAAAAATAGTAGTTGCTTGCCTGCCCTTTGATTTCGAGTTGTTCCGTTGCC
>NC_048422.1:2835570-2860442 GCF_013103735.1 Etheostoma cragini
ACGATTCAGACTTTGACCAATTTCAGTCACCCACAGGTTTATTGATCACTAATCATTTAAATCTAATTTAAACAAAACACAAATTAAAAATGTTCATCATAGGTCTCACTACAAAGTGCTAGTGGCTTCTCCACCTGTCATTATTTAACAAGCAGTGACTAATCATTTATTGATTGAATATTAGCATCTATTATTTTAAACATACTGTTTTTCTCATTTTTGTATGCAGCGATATCGCAGGGATTCAGTCCACATGTGGAAGGTGAAAAACTTCCTTGACATGATGAAGTATAAAATGTGAGTGGTCCGGACTGATCAGTGAATACCTCTGGTTGTCTGATTGGGGTTTGATTTCATCATGTTGTATCGTTTGCCCAGATGCGCGCAGTCCTATTCCTCCAAGGCGCTGGACATGTACAGCGCCCTGCTGTCAGACGTTGTGCCTTCCATCCCTCCTGAGCTGTTGGGTTCTCTGCTGTATGAGGAGCTGACGGAGCAGAGAGACTGCATGCTGTTCTCTGAAGGAGCCACAGGGGGCGCTCTGGCTTTTGTCCCCTATTCGCAGAGCGGCAGCGACTCTGAGCGTGGCTGTCTCCTCTACCCTGGAAACCGGGGACTGGACTGCCTCAGTATCCTGCAGATAAGATCAAATACTGACATTTTAAAACAATTATTTTAACTTCAGTAGTAAAGTGAAACTTTAATGGCTAAGGTACATTTGAAGTAGAACTGTGTTTTTCCTGCTTTGTGTTTCTGCTACCTTTTGGTTCTTAACACAGCACCTCAGACTTCCACAGAGTGGAGCTGCAGCACCACAAAGGAAGTTCTTCTTGTGTGGACAGCAGCAGCAGTGATCCATTCAGCTTTCAGCTGAAAGGCCCTATCAGACAGATCAGCTCCACCACCATGTTAACCGACTGTAAGAGCAAGAAAGTATTTTTAAAAGTCTTCAGCAGGATTTCTTTTCTGGGGTTTTAGAGCGCTTGAGTACAAATTACGTCATACGTTCATTTGCTTATTGGTGACAACAAGCAAATATTTTCATAATGGGGTGGCAGTAGCTTAGTAGGGTTGGGAACCGGGGGGTCGCTGGTTCAATTCCCCATACGGACCAAAGTATGGAGTGTGGACTGGTAGCTGGAGAGATGCCAGGTCACCCCCTGGACACTGCCAAGGTACTCTTGTGCAAGGTACTGAACCCCCCTCAACTGCTCAGAGCGCCTGGACAACAGTCGCAACCCACTCGCTCTAACATCTCTCCATTCGTGCACGTATAGGATCTGAGCATGTGTGTAAATTGTAATTTCCCCATAGGGGATCAATAAAGGGTCTAAATAAATCAATAAATAAAGCTGAATGGTTGTTGGATGCAGGGAGGGAGGGAAGACTCAGGCAAAATTTGGAGAAGCAGTTTGTCCCTAAAACTAGAATGGTTTGTCCACCTTAAAGCCAGCCCAGCTTGAGTTAGTAAGGCTGGGCTCAATTTACAGCTAGAGCCGTGGCTAACCCCCTCCACTTTAACCAGCAACTAGCAAGCTAGTCTATATCGACAATGTTTCAATTCTGGGATTATTCAAGTGCCGCCGGATATTCAGGTTGGTGATGGCGCAGTGGATATGACACATACCTTTGGTGTGGGAGACCTGGGGTCCATTCCCACTGTGATACAATGTGTCTCTGACAAAGATACTTAAACCTTATATGCTCAAGAGGCGTGTAACTGACATACATAGCAATTGTAAGTTGCTTTGGGTAACTGCATCAGCTGAATGACATGTAATATATCCCTAATTTTTGGCCGGATGTCCGTCACCTTCGGCTTTCTTTGTGTTGGCGTTCTAAACTCTGGTGGATTTCTGAGGACTATGGTTAACTGTTCCAGACAGCTAGCTAGTCTATCTGTCCAATATTAGTTGTCTGTTGCAAGACCAAAACAACCTTTGAACATACATACACAGGCTATTTTGTAGAGGCACTGTGGCTCTGTCCGGTGCTCAGCGCCGCCCCAAGAAGATTTTGATTGGTTTAAAGAAATGCCAATAAACCAGACCACGTTGTTCCGGTACATCCCGGTATATTGTGTGGACTAGCCAGACCCTCCTTCGCAGCAGTGTGGAGGAAGGTCTGCCCATTGTAGACCACTAGCAAGACATGGGATCTTTACTTGGGATTTAAGGAGATTTAGCATTTATTCACCAACTGATAAACTGTACACTCACTTCTCACAGCTATAAGTTCACTACTAACCACAAACATATCAACACACACCTCTCTTTCTGTTTTTCTCCCTTCTCTGCACATTTGCTAAATTGGGGGCTGCAGCTGTGCCTTTGCGGTATAATGGCAGGGAAAACCCTGTTCAGAGTGTGATAGGCATTTTAACACGTTTGTTGTTTGCAGGTTGTGTTGCAGTCCGTTCGGATTACCTGTGTGGAGTTTGGCGGTTTAGTGAAAGAAATGAACCTCGTCTGCTGCAAGTTGTCAACACCAGAGAGGTCGCAACCTGCATCAACGTCAGGTGGGTGATCATCAGGGAAGAGCATCACTGCTGCAGGATGGTAGTTCACTTCCCCCTGCAACCTTGATGGTCAGTGACAGGAAGTTTCTGGGGTCTGAAAATGTCCCAACTACGTAAAGGGGTAAAGCAACATCTTGTTTGCTGTGTGTTGTCAGTCCTCATGTTTTAGGTGAAGTTCTAGTGGCAAGTGAAAGCGGAGCAGCAAACCTGTGGACTGTTGGCAGAGGGTGAGAACGTTTTTTATTTTTTATTTTTTATTCAGACAGGAAATTGTTTACTTATTCTTCTCCAATATACAGGTCTTATCTGTTTCAAGTCCAATCCTAAGTCAAACTTCAAGTTAAAGTAACACTCTGTCCTATCAGGATGCAGAAGATTCGGGAGGAAGACGGCAACCTGTACTTTAACGCTAAGTCGTCATGGCGATGGTGCGAGTTCTCTGCCCACCCAAGAGTGATGCTGTACGCGGATAGGACGGGGGTGGAGCTCACAGACATTAGGGTGAGACTAGAGATTGGGTGGTATAGCAGTATATCAGTACATCACTAACTATAAACTTATACACCGTTAACTTATATGGAACTGGTTGACCTTTAATATTGTATGAGTTGTGATTCACTCTGATATTTAAGCAGTCTTTAAATTGACTGCTTAAGTCATTCACCTGGATCAGTTGAGTCCTACTACAATTCTATTTAAAGAAAACACACAAAAACCTCTTGCAACATTAGCTACTACGATTCCTAGCCATCTTAGCTGCAAAAAAGCTTTATAACTTACAATTTCGTTGGCAACAACAACTCCACAAGTCAACTCAAGCAACTGAGTGAGCAGAGAGACAGTCTGACCCGCAGACTAGGGCCTGAAGGTCGCAGACCATGGGATTCACTCAAGAACTCCCAAGCCCTCGATGACTCGTGAGTTGTCAATGCTCGCGTCAGTCCGTCAGTCAGTCAGTCCCGTGATTCAGCCTGTTACGTTGGACTTATTCTTTCCCTCCCCGTCCTCTTCTGTCCCTCTAGGTGAGTCCTGTCTCGAATCACACTCTGTTTCGCATCAGCAACACCCCAGAGTGTCGCAGTGGGGAGAGACTTATTCTGTCCAGATATCTGGGAGACGTCCATCCCTTCCAGCACCTCATCACGACTCAGGTACATCAATATTAACACAAATGTAGACACAAACTCATACCAAAACATTTTAAATTCTAGTAAATCTTCGAACGCTCTATGTGCGAGGGAGATAAGTGAAGGCAAAGTTCTTTCCGTTCTTTACAATTTATTACTATTGCAAGCTCTTGTCAGGTGAGGTCATTCATTTGGTTGCCACCTATGGCTTGAACAGATAGCTTGCTATGCCACCCAATGTAGCCTATTATTGTTAGTTTTAAATTAGTGCCACGAACGTGACTTGTAAAACCAATCACTATAAACCATACTGAATGCAATTGATTGTCGTGTCTGTTAAATCATGTCCACAATTTGACAAAAGGTTTTGACTGAGCGTGTTAACAATAATATTAATTATTATATTAATAATAATACAATTATGACAAGACTATTTGTCATTATTGGGAACTGTTGTGGAAGAGAGTCAATCGCGAGTGGAGAAAATTACATCACTTTACCATAATGCAGCCTTTAAAGCCAGGAAAAGATAACACTTTAACAGCCATTTTATGAAATCCAAAATCTATGATAATATCTAGTCTTATGTCACGATAGTGATATAATATTGATATATTGCCCAGCCCTAACTAGAAGATTACAAAAGAATTTTGAAACCTAAAATGCACACTTCTTTAAGACTAAATGTAGACTTGTGCCTGTAATGCTTTTTAGCGTTTGCAGTTATGGAGTGGTTTGAACATTTTATCAAATGTCCTTTCAGAATTTCCATCCATTCAAATGTAGCTCTTTTTTATGTAATGTCCTTATGGATGGTAATATTTTTGAGTCCACCACTTTGGTCCAGACAGCAATATCTTGCCATGAGATTCAGTAGCCATTCACGGTCCCCAGAGGATGAATTATCCTCTGTCCTCTAATACCACCAGCAGGTCAAAGTTTTCACTTATGCAGGGTCATATTTTCTCATCATCAGCGAATATTAGCAATAGTGTAAATTAAACAGTGTTCCTGATTCCTGATTTGATTCAATTGGATGATCCCTTTACCAGAGACTCACCACTCTATTTGATTAAAATACAAAAACACTAATCTCACAAGCCAACATGCCATGCAAGCACCTGTCATACATACCTCATGCTAGATCATGTAACTAAAAACTAAAGTGTAAAAACTATCAAATGTAATTATCCCTTGGGGATACTATTTTAGTAGTCTGACCTTTTTTTTCTAGATTCTGGAAGTATTTCTTTCCTCTCTCTGACTGCACCTCTCTCTCTCTGTCAGTTCTCAGCCTACATCATGGATGAGCGTTTCCCCTGCATGCCAATGCTCAAATGGGATCACATGATGCAGTCTCCACCCATGTTTTGTCATGCTGTCCGTGGCTCAGAGGTTGGTGGGGCTAAGACCACTAAGGTCCTGCTGGGGTCCCACAGCTCTCAGGAAATCACACTGCTGCAGTACTCGGGTCAGTTGACAGTCAAGTCAAGAGTGTCAAGGTTCTGCACCAAACATCTGTATAAAACTTCCTCTGTGTGTGTGTGTGTGTGTGTGTGTGTGTGTATGTATGTATGTTCAGGAGGCAGAGCGGAGGCCTGTTCCACTCATGGTCCTCCTCGAGCATTGCTCAGACCCAGAGACAGTCTGAAACACCTTCCTGTCCAGATCCCTCATCGCCTGGACATCGCTACAAGCAGATTGTCCTCACCTGCTGCAGGTGTGTGGGTGTTTGTGTGTCTCAGTGCTCTTTTGTGGAAAATTCTCTCATAAAGACATTATTTTCTAATTTACCTCCGACGTATTTGCTTTTTCTTTTCTGTTTTTAAAAAAAAATGTTTACTTATCCAACTGCTCTGAGCATTGACTGCACGCATCACCCTAAATACTGTCCTCATAGTCGTGTTGCCTAGGTTTGAGCACTGCTATAACTCAACTGTCAACAAAGTGGTGACTAGCTTGTTACATGACGAGATACAACAGATTCTTTGTACAGTTGACGTATACACTTCCAACTCTTACTTTAAAAAAAGATAATCATACAAGGATGATATGGCTTAACCTCTGTGTTTTTTAATTTTATCAGGTCTGACTTGTATTCAGAAGAGAGGCGGAAGTGAGGCCGGTGGTGAGGTGTGTATCTGTGTCCTACAGCTGACGGAGGCGGGAGATATTTTCTATCAGATGCTGGAGCTTGAGCAGCCTGACACCTGTCGACCTCCAGCAGCAGATGATGTTCTGCTGGCACAACCTACTCTGAAAGAAGCGACAACTTCAGGGAGAGAACCAGACAAACAGCTTCAACCACATTCTCAGATGGTTATATCAGACACATCAAGCGATGAGGGTGTAATTGGACCAACCCAGGGTCCAACTGTCCAGAGGTTTGTCGCTGAAACACCAGAGAGGGAACAACGAGTGCTGAACTCTTACTTTTCCTCTGACGATTCAGACTCTGGAGGGAAAGGTCAATACCTGAAGAAGCTTGGGCTGCAAGTCATCGTCAACAATGATCCAGAGCTGGATCAATTATGTGGATTGGAAGGAGGTGTGAAAGATGGAAAGGTGGGTAAAACTACAGCTGATAATACTGAGGAACCCAGCTGTTCGGTCCACATTGGTCCCTCTGTGTGCCAGGCTCCAGTAAAGCTCAGTGACAGTGCTCTTATCACGTGGAAACTATGGCTCCAGAAATTGATGCGTAAGAGTCGTGATATGAAGCCCCGTCCACGCTGCCTACAGCACTTCACAGTCAAAACTGGAGGCCTCCTCCACCTGTCTCAAGACAAGAGAGGTGAGGCACAGAGAAATTTGACAAAAGCGAAGCCTGTAAAGAACCTGAGGCGTGATCTGAGAGCGTGCATGTCCAAACGCTCGCTACTGGTTCACAGTGCTGTCTCTGCCTCCCTCGGGGCTCCAGATGTGGTAATGGTGCCAGACCCGGTGGATACAGAAGTCTGGAGAGATCAGATCAGCCAACGTCTGACCCTCTCATGGCAGGGGGAGGAGGCATGGCGGGCGTGGTGGGAGGATCAGCTGGGGCTGAACAGGGAGAAGAAGGTGGAGGCTCTGAGGAGGAAAAGGAGGCGAGAGAAGGAGGCGAAAAGAGCCACCGGCCGACGTCTGGAGCTGTCTGGGAGCTTCACCTCGTCTATCAGCTACCAGTCAGAGCTGGGCGATTTTTCTGATTCAACGGGCTGGTCCTCCGCCACGAGCCAGGGGGCGTGGTCGGACACCGAAAGTAAGGTCTCCCAGTTGGAGGGCTCTTTGGAGTGCCGGACGCCAGGGGCCTCAGCAACCTCCACCGTGCAGACTGACACTCCAGCTTACACACTGACCACCACACCTCAAAGTGTTAAAGATAAACAAGGGGACCAGCAGACTCCCAGCAGCTCCCACACCCCTGCCCTGTCTCAGACTCCAAAACCTGACTCCACACCGGCTAATCAGAGGAGCAACAAACGTCCAGCTGAGGACTACCTCAGCGCTCTGTTTGCACCACAGGTAAGAGGAAGGTGTAATGTTCTACACAGAAACTGTAGTAAAATCATATCTCTGAATTTTTCGGCTGAATTGCGTGTGTGTGTGTGTGTGTGTGTGTGTGTGTGTGTGTGTGTGTGTGTGTGTGTGTGTGTTTAAAAGTGGTAAATGGAATGCACTATAATTTTGCTTTTCTTATGCACGTCAACAGTGTTTGTGTAATTACTCTGACTATAGATTGGGGAGACAAAGGTTTCACACTCAGCTTTATCAGGATGGATAAGTAACTCAATCTGATTTGTTTGGGCAAAGTAAAATGACTCCCTTCACAGCGTGACATTGGCAGAGGTGAAGACCGTAGCATGCTGAACGAGTGCATTGAAAAGAAATGTGAACTCAGTCTGCTTATCAGGCCAAGCTTAGACTGAAGCTGAGTCTGTAATGTCCTTAAATACAGAAAATCCCTTTTGGTGATTTTCCTCAGAATAAGGGTTTTATTCAACCTATATTATTGATCTAAAAATAGAAAAGCTTTTCCTCCAGTCCCTGTCTACCTTCAGTTTTCTGCTGTGTAGTGAACAGGACAGCTTCGCAGGGCAGTAGTGTAACTGCACATTCTTTTTAGGCTGAACGATTTTGAAAAATAATCTAATAATATTAGATTACACTCAAACTGTTCTTTCCCATAGGCTTAGCCTGTGTGTTATGATGAAATTAGGTGATGCATGAATTTGTATGAATGACATATTTATTTATAAACTTCTTCAATCACAGTGACTGATTTGTTGAGCGTCCAGCCTTGTAAAATAAGCCTAGTGTAAACAATACTATGAAAGGTGGTAACAAATTACACAAACAAAAGTGGAGACTGCAAGAATGCACTTTTTAAACACTGTTAAATTTGCTGGACAGCCTTTAACTACGGAGGCTATGTGTGCACATTGAGGATGGCCCAGCCAGCCGTAGTGATCCAACGGCTTGGCCACTTCAGTTATTGTTGTTTATTTTTTCTAGGATGAGCCCTTGCAGCATGGCGGTTATTTCCTGGAAGGGGGGAGCACCGTGCACCAACCACCTCCACCTATGGTCTTGTCCTCCTCCCAGCTCCGCGGCTCCCAGTCTGTCCCTCGGCGGAGCCTCGGGATGGATCTGTCCCAGGACACCGCCGTCTGGTCGGGTTTCTCCCAGTCTCAGTCCCTCTCCCAGAGTTCACAGGGTCGGATGGGGCTGTCGCAGGCGTCCCAGCCCAAGAAGAAGAAGTCTAGAATGGGATTTTGATTCACTGGTTGATCTGTCCATCACACGAAGGGGGAGTAAATCGTTTGGAATACATGTTTTCTACTAATAACTCACCAAATCAAAAACAAGGGGCTGGACCCACCGGCCTCAAATTATAAGGAATGTTTTTTGGATTTACGACGTCTTCAGCTGCCGAAGGATTTGTAAAAATGGATTTATAATGGTATGGTATTATTCATAAATGAACTAAACTGTAAAATGGATCGGCGAAGGATAAACTGAACGGACGATGGAAAAGGATCCATCACATTGTTGAAGATGTCTGCGGACTGGCTGAAGAAAACTGACTGCAACTAATTTGGTAGGACTTGTGTGTGAGAGAGTGTGAGAGCGAGAGAGTGACTGGAGGACCCGGCCTGTTTAAGAGAATAGTAAAGCTGAAAGGAACTAAAGTGCCCTAAAATTAGACTTAAGGTTTTTACAAATTGTTAAATGCTGGGACTTCTTGATTTGCCTAAATCAGCATCTACCTGCTAATAATTACAACTGTGTGTGTGTGTTTTGTTAAAATAGAAAACCTGAAAGTGCATTGTTAGACTTTTCTCATTGCCAGGGTCTCTCACTCATTGATTCTTCCTTGGTAAATGAAAGTACACCTCGCTCTTTGTGATAAATGATTTTTATGAAACCTTTCTACATCTGCCTCTCTTAACAAAACAGATTTGAAAAAAACCATTTAGTTTTGGGTAGTCATGAATAAAAAATAACTTTCAAGGTTTTGTGAATTTCTCCCGAAGGTTTTTTTTTTTTTAATCTCAAATTTTGCCAAACTACAACATAGCCTAGTATAAGGGCCAATGTAGGACTACTTCACTTTGTTTAATATTCCATTCAATTTTATTTATAGTATTAATTCATAACAAGAGTTATCTCAAGACACTTTACAGATAGAGGTCTAGACCACACTCCAGAATTTACAAGGACCCAGCAGTTGTAGTAGTCCCTTCCAGAGCAAGCAACAGTGGCGAGGAAAAACTCCTTTTCGGCAGAAACCTTGGACAGTGTCTGACGACCGGTTGGGGTTAGAATGAAGACTGACCCCAACAATAACAGTCACAAATGTTATTAAGACATAATTGATCAAATTTGTTCAAATATAACTCGGATTAGATTTTTTTAATGCTGCGCAATATCTCAATGTTCTCTGCCTTCAGTCTTCGAGGGAGCTGTTTAAAATCTGCATGGCTTTCTAGCCAAGACGAGGTGGCTAACCGTAGCATGCTAGCTCGTTCTCAATGGCCGAACACTGCTACACCACCCACTAGTTGACCATAATCTCCAAAAGAACTACTTCCATTTCCCAGTTGTGCAGGTATTCCACAAGTGGCCCTGGTCTAGAAGAAGTCTCCCAGCTAATCCTGCCTTGGACCGACCAAAGATGGAGAAAGAGTTATCTAGCTGATGGGATCTTACCGAGCTGAGCATGTGGGACTCTCAGGAAAGATAGTATAGAAGTGAGATGTCTCACACTGTAGCTAAAACAAGTGAAGTATCTCTCTCTGTCGCTAAAACGAAGACCAAAACACACAGGGAGAAAACAGGATCTGCAGCAATGTGCAGTGCAAGAAAAATATGGTGATTTTTGAAAATGAAACCATGTAACCCTATTCTGGTACAACCTCAAAATACAATTATGAACCTAAAAATTAGCAGAATATGGGCGCTTTAATGTGGAGAACATGAATTTCTTTTCTTCTGATGATGGCCATAATTGTAATACCAAAAGAAATATCTGCCGGAGGATTTAAACTGCGAGAGTGCAACATCATCTCTAAATAAATCTGTTATGACTATTGTCTGCCTCATCGGTCAATTGAGTTTACACTTTTTCAGACATGATGGAAGAGAAAGACAGAACAGATCAAAAATAAGATTTTTATAAGATTTTTGATTTTTTTTCAGTACAAGTGACAAAAAGAAAATAAATAACTTAATATCTACAAAGAACTATTAACATATTTTTGTACATCATTTACAGTTTTACATGTTTTTTTTACATTTTTGAAAATTTTATACTGTCAACATTATTTTGTTACATACAGCATTCTCACTTAACAGTTTCAAAACACCAAACTTGTTTAAGCGTCATCCTAAAGAATTGAAAAACTGAATTTAAACTAGGGTCATTCTTACACACATCCACCAACATGCACTCAAAAAAATACAAGCAGTATACATAAATAACAGAAAATTCAGAACACCCTGCGGTGTCTGTCAAATCTCTCCCCCTGCTGCCTTTGAGCAAGGCACGTCACCCTGCTGTGACATCCAGACTAAACACGTCGAGCTCTAAACAACTCCGTGAACAATTTGACACAACAAGTGAGATAAAAAGAAAATTGTGCAAATTAAACTTGACTACAGAAGATGAGAGCAGACATGCTCACAACGTAATGATCTCAAATGAAAAACAATGCACAAACTTAGCTTTTTAAACCCTGTTATCCAAAAAAAAAGACCATTTAGAGCTGATTAGGACGTCCGTGTGTCTATCTCAGAATAACTGACTTCTTTTTGTACCTTACGTAAGGTCTTTTACAACTTGAACATTTAAGTTTTGACCACTCTCAGCTTCTGTACATCAAGATCACACCTCCTTAACCTTAATAAAAGCGGTCTTAGATTAATAACAGTCACACAAAGAAATTCTATAAAATAAATACCATGTTTTGGCAAAATATCTTGTTGAACGTGAACCTTTTCTGGTATGAACTGAGAATTGGACTGCAGTGTCTCATTGTAGCTCAGCACCTTAAAGACCAGACACTGCATCACATCGACCAAAGTGTATCTAACTAAGCATAAATCTTGCACTCTGGAATGTGAAATCTTAACATGCACCGACACATCCACTAACTAAAATCTACCAAATCTACCAGGAAGAGTCTGGACTGCTCAGCTGCCAGTTGTTGTGCGATTCTCCACCAACACCGGAGATTATTAAATAAATTAAAGACTTTAGGTAAAGAAGTTAGAAAGGGGGCAAGCAGTAAAGCACAGGGAGGCGTCAGGCGTGGAGTGGTTGGCGATGTTTTTGGCGGCGGAGGTGGAGAGGAAAGAAGGGCCCTTCAGCGTCACTGCCCAGGGAGCTGCTGAGAGACTCCTCACCGGAACTCATCATGTCCTCACATGAGTCCTCACTGTAGAGACACAGAAGGGATATGCTGTCAGTATATACACAAGTACATAAACAGGAGGAAGTATGGATTCTGTGTCAGAGGTTTTCTCTAGTTTCTCAACGGGGGGGGGGGGGGGGTATCATGTGGATAAACTACACTCTATAGCTTTAAGGAAATGTGGATTAACTAATTGTAAAAACAAAGCATCACTTTTCCCCTTTAGAACATTAACATTTATGTCACACTGGGACATACAACAGTTTGATTATGAGTGAAGAAACTATATTTCAAGCAGACCATCTGCTGCAATCTGTCATCATCCGATCTTATGTTTTAACTTGTGAGTTAAAGTCCGACTCAGGGGACCATTCTGCTGAAAGATCATGTGTGGAATTTCACATAAAAAGGATTGAAAAACATTTTATGATCAACAGGTTTGGGATTTTAGTTTAACTGAGCTGCTCTGTGGGTTACCGCTCACTGTTTACAAGAATCAGCTGGGCAAAGGCTCCATGGTTCAGTTCCTTCTTTGTAAACACCCTGGAGTTCCATGTTAGATAAAGGTGAGGCCCTCTGACTCATGTGACGTATTGGAAACATCTGTGTCTGTAGGACGTGACCAATGACTTGCACACACCCTGTTGTGCAGTACTACGAGATATGAGAGGCCCTGACAAGCCCAGGCGGAGGGGCCGGTCTCTGTGTGTGACGTGTTGTTACCACACATCAGAAACTTGTGTGTTGCTGCACAGCTGGTTGCCTCACAGGAGTGTGACGGCACACACAAAGTGAAAAACAATCGTTTAAATCTGCTAGTCAGTCTTAGTAAAGTCTTCCTGTTAAAAAAATAAATAAAATTTAAGTTTCCAGTTCCAGCTGATCCAAGTCCAAACTTACCGAAATAAGATACTGACTGGATTACATAAGTATTAGGACACAGCCTTTTCATAGTGTTTCAGTGTTGTGTGTGTGTCACGCAAGGTGTGTCTGACTACTTGTTATTTTCACCTTTATTATTATCTTGCTCATGTGAGTTTGGGGCTCTGACAGTATCTTGCTCAGGTGAGTTTGGGGCTCTGACAGTATCTTGCTCAGGTGAGTTTGGGGCTCTGACAGTAACTTGCTCAGGTGCGTTTGGGGCTCTGACAGTATCTTGCTCAGGTGCGTTTGGGGCTCTGACAGTATCTTGCTCAGGTGCGTTTGGGGCTCTGACGGTATCTTGCTCAGGTGCGTTTGGGGCTCTGACAGTATTTTGCTCAGGTGAGTTTGGGGCTCTGACGGTATCTTGCTCAGGTGCGTTTGGGGCTCTGACAGTAACTTGCTCTGGTGTGTTTGGAACTCTGACCTCTCACTCTCATCCCAGCAGCCCTCTGGAATGGTGGGCAACTCAGGGACGACGCGGTAGCTGTGCAGGTTCTGGGCAGTCCGCCGCGACACGATCCACTGCAGCTTCTTGTGATTGGGTTTGCTGCATTCAGGGGAGGCATAGTCCGACAGGCACCGGGCCACACGCTCGCTCCATAGCAGCAGCTCGCCGTCCGTAATCTGAAACCAAACCCAGCGCAGTTCAGTTTAGCTGTTTAACCCTCTGCCCTATTACCTGACTGCCATTGCTGCATTTAAAATAACCTAGTTACTTAACGGTAGGTTTACTGTTTGTAGCTTATTCGGGGAATTTTGAGCCAATACCAGCACTTCATTTTACTTTGCACCTTTAGACTCATTTCCTCTAAAGTGAATTATTTCCAAGCTGCTGTTGTGAGTGTTATATTAGATGTTACTGTCCCCCCCTGGATGAGTTGTGCGTGTTTACCTTTAGGTGTCTCTGGATGTGATAGGCTATTTCCCACATGTCCTCCGACTGGATGTCTTTGATCTCCTGCCTCAAGAGAGACAAGGCTAGGACGGACGGCTGAATGGACAAACCACGGAAAGAGTTTAATATTTTACCACAGTCTCAGTGTTGTCAAACTAACAGCGCCTCATGACTGTTGAGCCACTGTAATGCTGTCTGACCTTTGACTCCCTGCTGTGAATTCCTACCTTTGCTTTAGAGAAGGAGATCCGGCACAGGCAGGCTTTAAGTTGAGCTTCCAGCTTCTCCAGGCTCAGTTTCTCCTTCCTGTTCATACACAGAGTCAGATTCAGGTGTGTTTTCAGGTCAATTGTGTACTATTGGGTCATGCAAGTACAAGGTGGTGTCGTCAGTAGCAGCCGACCACAAATCTTATCAGTGCACTTCAGTCAGACACAGAGGTGACTGCTGCCCTACATCAAGTGGAAATGCTGTCACAAACAAGCAGTGGTGTGAAGAAGCTCTGCCAATCAAATCATGGGAAAATCTTTGCGTTCACACGCCAATCTGAACTCTGGCATTTTATGTTGACATTCAAGAGATGTGAAACAAATTCTGAACGTGCTTCAACCAAGGCTGTTTGTGGCAGATGCAGAAGAACCAACATGTCGACTTTGATGGCTTATGCATCTGCAGCCTCTTTCAAGTCTCTACAAGAAGATTGTGTTAGTAAATTAACTTAAACAAATACATCTAAAACCGGATTATTTGGAGAACCAGCAGGAACTTAACAGGATATTAACTTAAACTTAATTCCCTGTATATGGTGGTCTCACCTGTCTGTGGAGTGGGAAAGTGTGATCTGGTGGTACAAGTGGAGAAACGTTAAGGCAGTGATGGCTTTGGACTTGAAGTCGAGCTTCTCTGCAACAATCTTCTCCATGCGGCAGAGGTCGGACACAGTGAACCTGCACTGTCCGATGCGGATGAGATCATCAGTGGGCGCCAGGTTGCACTCCTCCTCCGTCACTTTGGCCGCCATGTGGAGGCAGCTGACGCTGACGCAGGACAGGTGCTTCGGCTGGATCTGAGGCGGATGACACGTGAGTTAGAAGCGGTTTGAAAATGACTGGTTGAGTAAGAATTTCACATCACTGAGCTGAACCCAGTTATGTTGACCATTTCTTTATTATTCAGTCAAGAATGTATTAAGGAAGTGATTATTAACATGGAGTTTTTTTTGTTTTTTTTTAAACCATGCACTCGTGAATTTTATAATGTCAAGCCGAATCCTTTAACCAAATTCATGGACAATATCCTTATTCTATAAGTTTGTTACCACATCTGCAAGTTACACAATCGAGAGGCTTAAGGCTTTTACAAATCACATAAGCAGCCGAAATGTGTCGCCAGACCCGGTTAAAAACCAAAGAAAAAAGTGTCCGATGTCTGGTCGTGACAGGTGTGAGCTATGCGTACCCTAATCATGGCCAGGAATCTGTCCAACAGGTTAACAGCCAGGACAAAGGTCTGCGTGCTGTAACCGAAGAAGCTGGTCAGACTCCACAGATCCTCCACTTTGGCATCTCTGCACTTGGCCGAGATCCGATTGTCATCCTGGAAAACAAAAGATACGCTGTTGATTAACCTGGTTTATCTGCCCACCCTGATGATTGTTGGCAGAATAATATTGAAGAGGCCTGCTAGTCATTTAGTGTAAAAGCAGCTCAGACTTGGGACATGACTGGCATGTGTCATTAAACTTCCAATTGTGGGAAATGTTCAGAAGAAGATTTAATGACTACTGTGAGTTAATGATAAACAAAAAATTAAAATGTGCTCACCTCTGTTGTGGACTCAATGAGGCTCAGCCCCGTCTCTTTAGGGAGAAAATGAGCCTCCTGCTCATAATTCACCCTCAGTTCCTTCATCAGTTTGAAGGCGTCCATGTCTTGTCTGGCACTGGAGGAAGTGATCTTGTTTTTTCACCGCGGTATTTTCCCTGCAAAACAGGAGAGCACACAGGTTCAGTAATATTCATGTTTTCTCTGGCCAGTCCAAAATAGAAATGCAATCCACAAAAAAATATTAAGAAATTCTGAAAAATCTGTAGAATGGCATGTACCAACATAATTAATGAACAAGAAATGGAGACTGCTTTAAACACAACAGCATATTCGAAAAGTCTGTTTGAAAAAAATAGATAAAAGAGAAAGGGAAACAAACAAGATTTTTTTTTTTTTTTTTTTAAATACCTGGACAAATGCAATCGTTGCCATATTAATCCATGTTTGGTGAAAACAGACCAAAAACAGTGTTAATCTCTTGGGATATGTGTTGTGTTGGCCTTCTTTTGCTCTCAGTCCTAACAAGGGTCACAGCTCAAAGCCCAGCCCACTTCCCTCAGCTGGGCTCCGGTGTCAGATTTCCTCTGGTAGACGCCTTCTATGTTCTCTGACCTAAAAACAACTGCTCACCCAAGGTTCAGTCTCTTACATAACAACCTAAAACACACAAAAACAGTATCCACGCTGCTGGAAATCCTTAGTTTTAGCATTTTACTTGATGATAACCGAGGAAGCTAACGTTAACTAGCAGCAGCTAGCTAGCTAGCTAGCTAACGTTAGCGTTTTAAATCCTTTCTGGTAGGAGCGGGGGAGGGGCTGCTTTTTTCGTTTGTGAAATAAAAGGTCTACATAACTATATTGTTCAACACCATTATCAGAAATTTATTTTTTTATAGATTACAGCTGGCATAAATGTACTAAACCGACCACAATGTGTGTTGTGGTGGTTTATCTTTGTGAATATAATCGTGTTAAAAAGCTCTGCTTTGGACAGGAGTCGGATCCTGGGGATACCAACAAAATCAGACCAGAAGAAAAAAATATATATTTGAAAGGAAATTGTACTTGCAAACGAATGTTAAATAGATATTTTATGTGTAAACCCCTAAAGAAAAAGAAAACACTCACTTTAAATGCCACTATTATTACCTTTACAGAGATTGCAAATAGAAAATATGCAATACCATTTCAAACGTTCTGAACGTGTTCTGTTGAAATTTTGCGATGGGAAACTGTTTGCAGAAAAACAGAAGTAATTAATATTCAACCACCATTAGCTTTTCTTTATTAATATTATAGCTAACATTAAAGTAAATAATGGAAGTCCCATTGTCGACCGTTCACTTTCATCCGTTTTTTCTCTTTCGAGTAAAAAAGTCCGCAGGAGCAAAAAATGTAGTTTGCGTAGGCTGTTATAATGGTATAATTGAATATATATCTTAAAGGTTTACTCTACCTGTTATAGCTGGTTAAATCCACATATCTGTTGTCTTCTGATGTAACCTATAACCTTAGTCCTCTTCTTCTCGTCTTCTCTCTCCTTTCTCTTCTTTCTCTCTTTTGTTGATGTTCATAACGCTCACGCCCACATACCGACGTCACATGGCAGAAACCAATCGAAGGCACCTCCTTTCGGGGTTAACGGTAAAAACTATAGCGTACACTTACTATTTTGGTGTGTTTTCACTTTATTTCTAACTTTATCGTCAAAAGGTTTGTACAATAAATCTTCAAATCACTGATAAATGCCAATGGAATCGAAATACTGCAAAAGATAGGCTCTATTGAACGAGTAAATCCTTCTCTTATTGATTTTCTTCTTAGCCAATCAGCAATCCGCAGTTTGGTGCGTTCAAATAGTCCGCCCGAATTGGGATACTGTGATTGGCTTACGGATGAACAGTCCTCCTGACACATCTTGGCATTACGTAGTGCCAACCATAGACATATATGTCTATGGTGCCAACATAGACAGTTAAAGTGCCAAAGATAGACGTCTCAGGTAGTTTCTTTTGACTGTGACGCAACAGAAGACAAAATAAGTTAAAGAAAATCATTATCATCATTATCACCTACATGTAGTCCCATATATGAGCCTAGCCTAATTATACTAACCTTCATTTTTGTTGTCATAACCACTCAAAGTAAAACTATTTCTTCAAGCAAAAGGTCTGTTGTGTTAGTGGTAAAAAAAGTTCCCCTTAGGAGTGTTGTATTTTAAAAAGTTAAAAACAATGTTCTGTAAATAATGTATTTCTGTTTTATGTAGGGCTGTATTCTGCAGTCAGATTGATCCAATACTGATAGCCTCAATTGGCATTCCACTACTTAACACAAACCCAATCTTTTAAAGTTGTTGATCAGGTCAAGTCTGGCATTTAACATATAGAAAGAAGCCTTTAGCTTCACAACAGGAAGTGAACTTCTTTCTCCACCATTCATAAATCTGGTTAAGTTGGCCAACAGAAAATTGATGAAAGACACAGAAATAGGCTATGGTTGTTGTTGTTGTTTTTTTACCATACTGTCATTCCTTGGACAAATGCTATCTGCTCCTTCACAGGATGTTGTGTATTACAATTGGTGCTCACTGTTCTCCGAATTAAATGCCCGGTGACCAGATGAGATCCGTCTCAACTGTTTCTACATTCCAAAGTAAACTGAAAACAATTGTAATTTCCCAGGTTAGGCCTAATGTATGATGATAAGGATAATGACTTTGTTCAGGACACAAATGGAAGGTCCACAGTATGAAGATGACAACTGTGTGCGGTAGATGTAGATTCCTTGGGTGGGGGGGTTGCAAATGCATTTTGATAAGCAGAATTACTTGAAATGATGTGCTATAAAAATACATTTGCTTAGTCTATGTCACCTCCAACTGTGCAATATGCTATTTATATTCATCCGCACCTTACTCCTGTGTGTGTGTGTATATATACTGTTATATATATATAATATAACTACATATATATATATATATGTATGCGAAAGTAGCATACATATAGAAATATGTTCATATAAACCAACATTTATATAATGGGAATATTCCACAGATGGTTGTTTTCGTTGGCGAATTTGCGTTTTCTTAGGATGGCAAAGGATTGTCCCGCCTACTATGCCTCTGATTGGCTAATACTCGTTGCCTTAGTTGTTGGATTAGTTAGGGCAGAGATCCTAAACCATCACTGGTTAGGGTTAAACCATAGACAGACATGAGCCAATCAGAGTCAGAGAAAAGCAGCGTAGTCTGGGTAGGGCGGGATATTCCTCCGCCATCCTAGGCCTCCAGTCATGCCTTTGGGTGGGCGGAGCCTCAATCCTCCTCTCTTCCCCCAGCTAGCCCCTTCCTCGGAAGTAGACGGTCCGTCTATATTCCGTTCTTTTATTTTTGTATTTTTGTAACCCCTTTTCCCCACCACATAGCACTATGGACGCAAATATGGACGACTAAACCAAAGAACGGGTCCACGATTTCACCCCTATATTTATCCTTGAATTGAGTGGACCGGAGGAAATCCAACTGTGGTTTTCTCCGCTTTGCAGGGGAGGTAAGGCTTGGAGGCTGCGTCTACTTACTGGGTCGGAGTCAGCCATTTAAATGGCCATATATTGTATAGTTAGCGTAGTCGTTGCCGTAAACGCATACCAACCTTTGTACATAACACAAAACCATTTCAAAATGGATTTGAAATAACGAATTTGTGCGCAATGTCACGTCAGTTGCCAGCGATTAGCTTCATTCCAGGAAATAGTTGCATTCATGATAATGGAAGAAAACGCTTGGTAACGACAATGCACCTGCTTCTAAAAGCTTGGTGGTTTCCAAAAAAGTGGGTCTTCTCTGAGGAGGTTCAAGGTAGTTCCCAACAAAACGAAAAGTATCGTTACGGGTGGTGTCTTCTTTCACCCTATTTCACTTTCTACGGTGACTTTTTAAGATTTTTTTTTGTCGTTTAGTTAGCAAAACACAGATATGTAGCTAACGCTAAAGCAAAACGAGCATAATTTATTCGAAGTCAAAAAGTTTGTTTCTGTGAGAAACTAAACGTGACTAACGTTACGTTTTTGGGGGGTCTTCTTGAACCAATTGAGAACCGTTAACTAGGGTTTGGAAAACAAACCGTATCAAAAGCTTTCCGTTGAGAATGTCGGTCAGCTTTGCTTGCTCCGTTTGTTCCGTTGTTAACAGCATAGGAAAAATGGATTTGTCCTAAACTATATTATATGTATTATTTGTCATGCTTTATTCTTGGGATGAGATATGTTGATACATTTCCTTTATCCTACTATACCAAATGTCATTTTATGTCCGAGTATGAACGAAATCTTGATGAAATACATTTTCTGGACAATCTAATGGTAATCGTTAATGGTTTAAATAGTCCAAAATGTCTGTTTTCGGTTAATCTAAATTAAACACAGCTGGCAAATCAAAGAACTTCATAACATTGGCTCAAAAATGATATCATAATCCAACATTGCTGTAAAGCAGCACTGCTTATGGTTTTGTAATATTACGACCCCAACACACTCAGAAATTTTAAGTGATATTGGTTACAGTTCATACAAGACCTCTGCTAGTTGACAAATGTATATCATCACACACAGTATATGGTCATATTGCCTACCAATACTTTGCTCCATTTGCTTGCTTCTTGTGCATTACTGAGTCATTTTATCCTCCCAGATCTTTAAAAAAATAAGTTGGAGAGGGAAAAGTTAATTTATGGCCAGCTGGGCACAACTTGTTAACATAACGCAACTTTGACCAGAGCTACAAGATATCACTTCATTTTCAGTGGTCTCAATCCAAGGAGGTTGGGAACCAAATTGCTATTAATAGCTAAACTTAATTAAATAATGTCCACGTTCACACCTCTTTCTGTTCTTTATCCCCATTACTTTATTAGGCATTGTTTGTTTAATTATAAATCAAGCTGGGAGAGTTAAAATATGCGATGTCCTGATTTGCTGATTTGCAGGTAGCTGTATCCAGTGGGGAGGTAGGCTTAACCAGGGGAAAGAATGAAGTTCTTCGAACCCTGGGGACGCCAGAAGCTGTCTTTTCTTCTGGAAAAGGCCGCTTCTAGGGAAACTAAGATGTGGAAGGTCTATGTGCCAAAGAAGCCCTCCTCACAGGTGAGGATTTACCTCTGTATTCCACCATTCAATAACTAATGCACTGACAAAATACATCTCAACATTGACTACGTTTGCGCGGGCCAGTGATTCTGTGGAACAGCTGCATCTATACTGTTTGACTGAAGCAGCAGTCTCATAAGTTTTTCCCAAGATGACAACTTTCACACTCTTTACTAGTTTGGTCCACGTTTCTGTATATGATCTGCTGTCACAACTTGTTTTCAGCAGCTGGAATAGTTTGTGATCTTAATATGAATGACAAAAATGCATTTATTAGAATTCTCAGGTCATTACATACTTGTAATTGGTAGATTAAAAAACTACAACTATGGGCTTGCAACAGATTCATAACCAGTAAAAAGCATCTTACTTACTTAGTCAAACCCGTTTTTCTGGGTCAAGGTTGGGCAGCTAGAATACAACATCATAAACAATGGAACTGGAAGGGTTAATCAACTAATCATTTCAGTGATAAATTCCAGTTTGCTATGTTTATGAATTAATAATTTAGAAAATGCTTGCAGACTAATGGTCAAAGTAATGCTGAAATTATGATGCAGTTTATAGAGCAATTTACAACGGTTTCTCAGCCAATCCCAATCCAGAACGGTACTGAGCTATCCTTTTAAAAATATGTTATCATAAAGCATGTATCAGAAACACAGTGAGTCAGTGAGCAAAAAATCCACTGACGCAAATGTTGTGTTTCGCCACATCCACCGTCACCAGACTCCGCTGGTCCCACCTAGCTTCCACGTTTCAAGACACATCCTGAAACGATCACAAATGTTTTGTGTCATCATGCCCTTAGGTAGTCTCTTCCAGTTTACAGGTGCAACCCACAGGATATCACATGCCTATTTTTCATTACATCATTTCAGATTTGTTTTGCTGTTTATTGTTTCAAGGTATCAGTTGGTTTGACTCAAATTCTTTTGACCAGGTTAAAAAACAGACAAACTCAGTCTTGGTGTCGGCTGAGATTGTTGTCTTATTAAATACTAGCAATATGTAACTTAGTTTTAGTTCTTAGTAGAGGTGTGACCAGATTTTGCGAGTTTAAAACGTGAAGAGATTTCTTGTTGAGGTAGAAAGTGTCTCGCAATATCAGTACACAAGTGCAGAGCAGCAGCCTTCAAGTTAGCATTGAAGATTCTTTTGCAGAGCGATAGCAGAAGAAAAGATCTGCCTGTAAAACCCAGCGTTAGAACGTTAGATTACCGCCGCGCTCTCTCTCTCTCTCTTTCTCTCTCTCTCTCTCTCTCAGCCGAGTTTACACGTCTTTGTCATTCTCTTAATACATCCATAGTCTGTGTGCAGCGTGCAGTTCAATGTGGCGCTGCCTCGCGCAGACCACTCTCTTTCTCTTAAGAAAGGTAAAATGAGTTGGTAAGTGGACAGCAAAACTTAACTTTACTTTTAATGATAATAAATAAAGAGAAATGTTCTCCATTCATCCTATAATGGTCATAATTTGATACAAGAGTAGCTACTTCCTTATTTACTGCTGGAATGAATAAAATGCAAAGGAGAAAAGAGCATCTGTCTTCACAGAAATCATCTGTTGATGGTAGTTTCTTTGTGCTTTAGAATGTAATCGATGTGAAACAGTAAAATAAGCTTTACTTCTCTCGATCTGCTGTGCAATGAGAAATTCAAGGACAAAACAACTGGTCTCAACTACTGCCAGAAAACGCTTGGTTACATTGTAACCTTGGTTCTCTGAGTAAAGAGACTATCTTTCCACCATACATATGGAATAAGTAACAGTGTAGCTGTTAGTTATACAGTAGAGAAGCCAGTTATCGGAGTTTGTGGCAAAAACTTTCAGTGCTCTGTGTGTTTCATTAAGTGACTTTTTGATTGAACCCCGCGTCCTTTATTCTACATTATTGAGATGAGATGAACATGAGATGAATTGAAATTGTTACACATTTTTCCATAGTTGTCAGTTTTTTGTACCTTTTCATTTTGTCACATCGGTGTTGTGACAATTTTGTCCTAATTTTGGTTATCAAAACACTGATTGAAAACCTAAAATAAGAAGCGCACAATCTTGCATTGGTATGGTCTACAGTAGTGGACAGTAAGGAAGTTATTCATGTATGCTACAGCTACCGTGCATTACTACGTCTTTGGTCATTTCCTGTGTAGGACTTGTTGCAGTTGCTCTCCCGACGTCAGATGAAGTAGTGATTGCAGCCTCATCCAATCAAGCTTATCATGCTAACTGAGCTAATGGGATAAACGACAAGGTTTCCCTCGTCACTAATCTGTACATGAGAAACTTGCAGTTCTGCAGTCACACCAATAGAAAAATATTGAATATCCTTTTTTTTTTTTTTTTTTTTTTTTGCTGAAAGCATAAGCTGTGAAAATGTATCATCACAAGACTGGTTTATGACCAAACTGTGTTAAATGTTCACAGTGGTTTTTGCGGTAATTGGCTTTCTTTACTTTCTTCGATCATGTTGTTTTAACTCCTCGGACATTTGTGTCCCCTATTTACTTTATTTGTTTCCCTTTGCTATTCTGTTCCTGCACTTTGTTTCCATATTTACCGCTGATCTAAAACTGTAGCTATTCAAATAAGCCTAAATGGAATTGGCATAAGGGTAATCTTTGACTGTTAATCCAGATCCACTGCTGCTGAGTCACTGCAGCGCGTTTATGTCTCTGCCGGTTTAATCTGGCCAACGCAACACATTCAACTTCCTGTTGCTCTTTTGTTGTCCGGTTTTGTATTTGAGTGTAGCCAGGGTAGCTAAGCTTAAGAGTTAAAGCCCAGCCGACTTCCAGGTATATTGTTGATGAATTAGGACCTGTATGTCTGCACCATAGACAATGTTTGTGATCTGCACACAGTAATTCTGATAAGCTGACAGATGCAAACCACTTGCATCTGTCTATTTATGACAACCGTGGTGCCTGCATTATCAGAGTTTGAGTTTGTTCCTGGACTACTGTACTAGTTATGTGCTGTCCACAACCAACCACCCCCGGTACTTAGTATTATCACATCTGTGGCTGTATGTCTTGTACACTCTGGGAAAGAGAGAGGAAGAGCTGTCAAATGTACATGACCTGGTTTTGAGTTAGATTACCTGGTGTGGGAGGCTGCCTGACAAACCCAAATAGGTTGTTAGGGTAAACAAGGAAATTCTGGCTTAGGGCCATACATTTCTTAGGGCCATGCAATAATCTCTGCAAGACGTTGAGAACATTGAATCCGATTTGGCCATGTTCAAAGCATTCATTGTGGAGGTAGCTGCCCTGATTTGGGGCCAGAAGGTTGTTAATGCCTGTCGTAACGGCAACCAAACAAGCTGCTAAAACTAGCCGTTAAGTAGGCCAGTGACAATAGCTGAGTTTCTGCACCGATGCCAAAACAATACATTGATACCTTACTTTTGAGAAGTAAACAAAAAAAAGCCAACATAAAATGCTGTGTAAGTATAAGCAGGCAGTCTAAAATGGGCGCAATTGTGATTTAAATCAGGAAGGATCTTTAGTGCGTAACATTAGAAATGAATGAACATGAAAATTCATGCCATTGCCAAGTGAGTTGCTGAGATGCAAATCAGCGAAAGAGGAGAGAACGGATAGAAGGTAAGATACTAATCCAGTCCCTCCCCAGACTTAAATATGTTGGAATAAAAAAAAAAACATGCCCAAGGGGGGCAATAGAGAGGGGCCTTAGTGTTGGAGTATTGCGTATTTTGGTGAGCTTGGGATGGGATGGTAGCGACAATTGACGTGTCATCCTCTGGTGTAGAGTGACAGAGAGACGGACGAGAGCAGGGAAAGGAAATGCAAATAGCGGGTATGCAAAATAACAAAACGCAATGTGTGGCGGCTGGTGTTGATTGTGTGATGCACAGCCACAAATTAGTCTATGTGCTGGAAACACTGATATCTATGTATATAGTCTATGTTGGTTTCAGAAACATTTTTTCAAACTTTCATAAACGTAGCTGATTGTATATGCAACCTGTTAAACCCAGGTCGAATAGGACATGTTGGCCCCTTCAGACCAGAGGTCACAGGTCTCTGCTTCAGTTTAAAAACCTGCTAGGTATGCAAAACTCACATGTTGTACATGTAAAAAAAAACAGTATCACAGTAGTACAGTATCATTTTTCCAATGAACAGATATAATCTGTCGGATGATTAACAAATGTAATTGCTGGAATGCTTTGGGTCAGGTTTTGTCTGTTGAGCTGGTTTGGAAATATGCTGTTCTCTTAGGGAAGTATGTCAGTCACAAAGGCTTTACTAATGATTCGATACTAGGGAAGTCGGATAGATAGATAGATATTTATTGATCCCAAAAAAATGGGAAATTACAGTGTTACAGCAGCACACAAAATATACATACATACAATATACATGAAAACAAAATATAATAATAAAATATAAGAATGTAAGAACAAATATTTAAGTCTATACAAGATCGGAAAAACAAAATGTCCATCCATCCATCCATCTTCGACCGCTTATCCGGTATCGGGTCGCGGGGGCAGCAGCTCCAGCAGGGGACCC